>NC_136262.1:206169499-206212423 GCF_964187855.1 Myxine glutinosa | reverse complement strand
ATTTATTTGTATTCAAATGTCTGGTAATTGTTTTGTATTTATTTATGCGAATGTGTACTTGTGTATAACTGTCATTCATTTAAAAAGGCTTCGGCATGATCGAGTGATTTTTTTTTAACTCCAAAAAAACGAACTTTTAAAAATATATATTTTTTTGTTGTTGTTTGCCTAGAACACTCCCAGGCACTCACTGATGAACCTCTGAAAGTTTGATGAAGATCCGTTCAGCCATCTCTGAATAAAACGCGGACACACACACAGCCAACTCGCGTTTATATATATATATATAAATATATAAATCGGGTTTTAAATTTAATTCAAAAATTGATCCAGACGTCTATTCTCTTTCAAACATTCAAACCGACAGAGGTAGTTATTTATCACAGCATCTGTAGAATTTTCACCCTTTTACTCAACTTCGTTTCGCTGTTATTTGGTGGAGCAAAAAGTCAACTGAGCTTTATAGATATTTAGATATACTGTATATATGCAGTGTTGTCCTAACCCATCCACAATTATTTTGAAATACTGTATCATGATGCTTACATATACATATACATATCTATACATATATAATATACATATATATATATGTATATATATATATATATATATATATATATATATATATATATATATATATATATATGTATAAATATATGTATGTGTGTATGTATGTGTGTATGTATGTGTGTATGTCAACACCAGGCTTAGGGTAGTTGGAGGCAGTCATAAGATATGCTTCAATGTTTTAAGTTGGATATGCTTCAATGTTTGAAGAGCCCTTAATCAAAGTTTTAATTATATATGATCTGGGGGGGAATGCACCCCCCCCCCCCCATCATATATCATCACCTTGTTGTCATATTTTCAGTTTCTTCCAATCATAAAGTGTGATAATTTGCCCCAACCAGGTATATGACGTAATATATGAATGTTCCCTGAAAGGGTGATGAAAGTCACATCATTGGCAAAGCCAAATGGCATTACATTCTACCTTTCAGAAACATAATTGTGGGCTATAAAACTCACCCAATATGTAGGATAAATATGTGAGGGACATACATACATACGGACAGACAAACACTCTTCTAGACGGTTTTTCCCTATGAGCTACGCCGTAAAAAATCTCGGGTTGGCAGCAGATGGTTTCGGAAAATGATTTAACGGAATGTAGTAATGGAGCTGATTGAATGCAGGATGGCAGGAAAATCCATGACGAGCACGAGAAAATAAAGAATATCCAGTGTATTTACAAACAACATCGAGAAAAAGCATGAAAGTGGGTATTATGGCAAAGGGTGGAATGAGTGGGGGAAGAGGCAGTATAGAAGGATAGACCAGCTAAGTTGCACCTGCAGGAGAACGTATCCACCATTGCTGAAGTATCCCTGGACGTGAGAAGTATTCTTGATCTCAAACTAAGTTCGAACTTTTAGTGAGATTTCTCATTTCGAACTCTAATTTAATGAGAGATCAAGAATATCTCCAAAGATCACTTTTCCTATGTTCTCTTACTTTTCCTTTTTGTCTACAGAGAGGTGAACCTTTGCAATTATTTTTTGTAAGGTTTACTTTGCTGCCCCTGGGTGGGTTGAAAGGTAATGAAGTAGCAGCCGAAACCTGAATCCTAACCAGGTTCCTCCTGATGGCTCCAATGTTTTATTTGGTCTTTTATTCGATTTGTAAGTCATGGTGTTGTCAAATGTGGTCAAAACTGCAGGAAATCGAGATGAACGGCAATCCGGGATGTCATGGTGTTTTGTTAACCTAGAGAATCCTGTGCATCAAGCTAATGGTATAATCCGAGGCAGTTGTACAGATGAAATACATGTACATTCCGTTGTTAATAATGAAAACATTCCTGATGCCATGTCTTGCCAAATGCCAAATTATGCTTATTTCCATTACTGCAATTATTTCCATTGGTTATTTTGGATAAAAAAAATTCACTCATTAAACCATTTACTTGATTCAAATTGTATAACCAATTAATTCCTGCTTAAGCATTTAAAAGTGAAGCAAAAGTCACATTTTAAAAAGCTGAACATTTCTTGATCTGACTCTTGAATTGATCAAATTTTCACTTTGCATGCTTTATTGAAGGAGCCCATCGTTAAACGCAGCAACCACAATTCAGTGATTTCCCAGCAATTCTGGGGAGGCAGAATGACTCTGAAACATGCGACGTCTTCACTGCGCTTATGAGTCCATGAATGGCTGTTAAACACACATGTGACGTCAAATATGCTTAAAGCCAATCGTGCGCGACACATGACTGCCTGTATGAAATTAACCGACTGTTGCTTTGTTCTATTCTGTGTGTTCTCTGCTCAGTAGCTCCTTCCCAACAATAACGAATTTGAATGTACACACACACACACACACACACACACACACACACACACACACATTGGGGGTGCTAAAGTGAGAAAAGGAAGAGAATGGAGGATTACAAGATAGAGAAACAAGGCTAGAGGAATGTGGAGGATGTGGGGAGACAAGGGAAGGAAGCTTGGAAGGAGATATGAGGAGTAAAGAGAGAAAAAAGAAAGCTCGTACAGGGAGCTGAGAACAAACTTGTTGATATTGTGTCCATAATTCGTTATTCAACACTCATATAATTAATCGTTATCCGGAATTTCTAATCGTTATGCGAAATCCATATAGCCCTCATCCAAAATATCTAATCGTTATAGTTAACCGTTAACCAAAATTTATATAACCGTTATCCACAGTCTTTATTATAATATACAAGCGCTTGTTCCAGTCCTTAAAACAATGGTCCAGTCTGGTCGACCATCGGTATCACAACCTGGAAATGTGTATGCCACACGTACACACACAAATGTATATAGATTAACAAGCAAGTAATATTTTTCGAAAAATTTGAATTTTCTATCCTCGATGGGTCCAAATGCATCGCTGCACACATGTTGACCTGTGGGTAGGCTTGGGTTTGTGATGATGTGGAAGATGAGTGGGCACTTGCAATGGGTGGTGTGTGTGTGTTAGCTGGGGAGATGGACATGTTACCGGCATGATGGGCTTAATGGCCTCTCCCTGTGTCGAGATTTCCTACTATTTTCCTTGTACCCCTCTTTGTGTTTACCCATTAAAATAAAAAAAAAATATAAAAGATTTCCGTTCGACGGCTTCGTTTTTGGTAGACATTTTCGTCGCAAACATGACAGCACGCTATAATTTGGGCATTTCTATATAAAAGCTGCTTTTAAAGTCTGAAGTTCGCAGATCGACGCTCGAATGCTCAAGTAGGGACAATTTCGTCGTCTTCGGTGAAATAAGCGGACAGGAGCGCGTTGCAATTTCAGACCGAGTACACATACGTGAGAGCACACTCTATCCGCATCCAACCCTCGATCTCCTTCAACACCCTCCCCAAACACAAAAATGTTTTACTTAAAAACACCTTTAAAAAAAATATTCCACTGAACCTGTTATTTCTCGGACACAAGAAGCTCCACGAACGTCTGACTGTGAAACGAATCTTTGTGCTGAAAGTCACGAATGAAAGGAGTTTCTTCTTTCTGCTTTAAGGGTGTTAATTCAACCTTGTTCAGTTGGCCCTAATTAGTCTTCCTATTGAATGACGGTTAATGAGAAACATTATGAGCTACTTGCATGAAACGGACGTAATAATTTCACTTTTGCGGTCGAACCTCAAAATTGCCATTTAAGTCCACATATCGCGGCGGTTTCATGGACTCATAAATAGAGAAGCTTCAGCATTTAACTCAACACTTTATCTTTAAATTACATTCGTTATGTAGGAGCTTTAGCATCAACTTTCCATCGGTAGGCCTACGTTCATTTATTATGGAGCTTTTTCTGCTTATTACTTTCTTTCTGTCATTATCTGAAATTTCTAACGTTTTAGCACCTTTATATATAAGACTTTATATATAAGTATATTATATATATTATATAATTATAGAACATTTTATATATTATATTTTACATATAAGACTTTTCTCTATGTCTGGCCAGCCGATTCGTGAAAGACTTGTTCCAAAAACGTTCCCGACTGACCCCACAATAAGGTGGAAATATTTGGTGCGGTTATCGTAGTCGTGGTAGCAGTGTATAGTAGTGCGAGTCCACACGTAATACATCGTCTCCAGACTTGACAAAAAGACGCCGTCACTTGACTGCTCGGTGACTCAAAGCAAGCTGGTTTCCAACAAAGCTCGAGCGAATTAAACGGAAAACGAAATTGTGGTTTTTGATTAAAGATTTCAATTTCCCGAAATCCATCACAGACTTGCAGCCCTGTTTGCTCTATATGGTGGAAAAGGGTGTGCGTACTTTGTGTGGGTACAGAAACCTGGTGACGAACATCGGGCTCCCAGGTATAGGTAGCACCCAAAAACTGTGATGCAACAAATGTCTATGTCATGAAGGATCTTGACAAATTCATTTGGGCTTTTGTAAAGGGTGTATATAAAAATGTGATTTTTTTTTCACTTGGTCAATATTTGCTTAGACATTAAAATTTCCATAAATCATCAAGGCATTTAATAGATACATTACAAATCCACCAACAACCGGTGCTAGCAGACGGGTCCTCCGGCTTTACCGATGGATGACGCACACCAGGTTTATGCTCGACAGCCGGATCGAGATTCAAACCCATGAGACTAGACAACTCAAATGTGAGTGCGCATACATCTAAGGTATTCCGCCAGCCAACACATAAGGATATAAGCAGGTTGTAAATTCCACGATTTGTTCCAAAAATAAGGAAAGACCTGACAATGATAAATTACGAGATCGTTCCATTTACAGCGTTATACGAGGACCGTTTAAAAAACGTTACAGGACGTTACAGTTATATATATATATATATATATATATTATATATATAAGCCTTTGCATATACATATATATACATTGACCTTGTGCAATGGCATGTGACCGGAAATGGGTGGTCCCATCGGGAATAAAAGGAGACATCTGCCATGCTGAGACTCGGGGTCTATTGGCTTGAGGAAGCCGCTGGAAAGCAGGTGAAACGTTGCCTGCGGATCTGATCTTACTTATTACTTAAATTATATTACCAAGGTACATCTAGTTTCCCTTTTGGTTGAAAGTGCCTTTGTTTTAAAAATAATAATAATAATAAAAAAACATTTAAAAAAAGAATATATATATATATATATATATATATATATATATATATATATATACATATACATATATACTTATTATATTTGCTTGCACATAAATGCATTTAATGATCGATGAACAAAGCGATGTTACCAATTCATTGTGTTACCGCTTTCAAAACCACGAGTGAGATTGTTGTTGAAATATTAATAACAACACTGTGCACAATAAAGAGTGTGCACACATTTCCAAGAAAATTTATATAAACCAAAACGAACACCGATTTAAGACATTAAATGAATTTATCTATGCGCTCCCCCCCCCCCCCCCATTTTATCTATGCCCCCCCAGGGGCAGCAAAAACAAAAATCCAAAGGTTGTGTTATCAAAAAGTCAAGTTATATTAATTTACAATTCACGATCTTTCATCGAGCACGAGAGACGAGACAGAGGATGCGATTGCCATTGTGGCTTTTTTAAATGTATTGCGTCATAATTATTCAAATTGGTGAATAGGAATGTTTATGAGGAATTATTGTTGTTTCCTATATGTAATATTGCGTGGCCTGGTGTTGGCTTAGCAGTTAGGGTGCTGGCGTGGGAACCTAGGATCCTGGGTTTGAAGCCTGGTCGATCACTGAATTAACACCAGGGGGGTTGACTCAGCCTGTCATCCTTCCGAGGTCGGCAAATTGAGTACCAGTTCACTGGCAATTCCCTGTGTGTCACAAGAGGTGACCAACAGGGTTGGCGGTAGGAAGGGCATCCGGCCACAAAATATTGCTTCAAAAAGGGGATCATGGTGCCCGAAAAAGGCCAACCCCTGCTCTGTGGGGAAAATTGCCTCTTAAGGTGGTTCCTATATGTAATATTGCGCATTTACACGATCTCCAAAAACACACATTATAGCAACGGAAGCATCTGTTATAATTTCGAAACATTTTTGGGAAACAGAATATTAATTAATAACAACTCGATATCATGTCTGGCAGCAAGTTCTTTCGGGAAGGAGTTTGAGGCGCGTTCACAACGTTCTTGGAAAGATATACTCACAATAGTCTGAGAAATGCCGTTTCTAATTCTTCAATGTAAAGGTAAATATAATTGGGAAGAAAATGTTTTCTAACTAATTACAAATGTTTGTACGTGACTTCTTTTTTTAAATTGCCGATTCTCGGATGTTGTGAACTCCTAGTTTCAAAAACCCCTTTGAACGCCCTACTCGATGCAGAACAGGCATTGTGCGGGAGATTATGGAACTAAATTGGAGAATAAAATGCACCGGCTTTTCCGAAAAATGCTTGCAGAGAACGTGCCTCTGTCTTTGGAAGCTCCGCCTTTCACTTCACATGATATCGAACGTGCTCACCTTTACCTTGTGCTCCGCATTCCGAGGAGCGTGGAGCAGAAATTGAATGCCAAACAGATTCTCCCTCATGAGCGCCCCATGAGACCTTGTTTTAAAATTGAAACATCCCTCGTTCTCAATTAACGGATTAATACATTTAAAATAGTGTGTCCACAAAGTCTTGTTCCAGTTTTGAAATGTCATTACATCTGAACCAAACAAGACTTTGTGAACACCGTGTTATTTAAAAAAGCTCTTTTTTTGTTGCTAGATCGAGGCTCATGAAAGGAAGAGGTATTTAAGGGTAAAAATACAATGTACTGACAATGGGAAAGCAGATCTGGATAAAACAAAAAGTTTAAGTAATCCCCTTTACTTGTATGTTACCAATGGCTGGCAGAGTAGCTTAGAGGTATGCACACTCACCTTTGAACTTTCTAGTCTGGGTTCAGATCTTGACCCAGCTATAAACTGTTATCCTGGTGTTTCGAATGCAGGGCATCATATAAAGACGTTAGCCCTTATATTGATTCCGGGGCAACAAGATAAATTATACTAGATTTTTGCATCTATTGATAAAAGTTGAAGCATCTGTGTGTGTCATTGGTTGTTATCTCCACATGTGAGTTTCAGAAGGTGAAACGGAGTCCTCCCTGGTCTCAAAGTATCCACCTCTGTTTCAGTAAGGAATCAGGGTACATGGACCAAATTTTGAAGTTTTCTTGTTCTCAAAGTGTTGTTCCAAGGGCTCTTTTCAGGATTGTCACTGAGCCACGGACAGCCTTCAACTGTAGTTTGTATTAATATTCCCAGCGATTATTTTAAAGATCTCTGTAAGTTTTTGTTTTATAATCCCCATTGCTCCAATTACCACTGGTACAATTTTGGCATTCTTGAGCTTCCAGGATATTTTCACTTCATTTTTGAGGTCTTGGTATTTGGTTATTGTCTTGATTTCTGCATTCTTTATGTCAAACTCTCTGGGTACTGACTCCTCAATGAGCAATGCTGTCTTTTTTGTACTTCAGTACTATATACAGTTGCAATGTTTTGATTTCTATTTTCACTCTCGATGGGATCATAACATATCAGGCCATACGTTAGCATTACTTCCTTGTTTTTAGTGATTGCTTTTGGTTCATGTTTCCACGAGTTTTCTGGAACTCGGATATCAATGTTTTTGCAGATGTGCCAGTGGATTACTCTACAAACCCTATTGTGCCTTTGTGTGTACGCCTGCTATGACATGAGCTTTTTGCATCCTGATAGTAGGTGGTTCGTAAGCTTACTTTCTGTTTCTCCCTTGCAGAACCTACACTTGTCCGATTGACTCAGTCCCACCATTTTCTGAGAGCCATTGGTATAGTGTCCCTGGTCTTGCATTTATAATGACACATTCTCTATCCCAGTTGAGCTGACCTCTTCATAGCCATTCCAATGAGCCTTCTTTGTCTGTGCCCAATCTGTCCAATTCCTTTTTTTATTTATTTATCTTTCCTGCTCTTTTATTGTTTTCCTAATTGTCGGTGTATAGCTGTTGATATTTCAGTTTATATTTTTATTTCGTCTTTTTTGCAATCATTGGGGCTGTATTTGTTGCTGTTTTGGTTTCATGCGACATCTGCCATTCACCTCTGTCTTTAGAATATTTTTGCTAGGTGGTTTAGGGAACCATTTTCTAGTTTGCTGTATTCATGTTTGTGTAAAAATTGGATTCGGTAGTCTGTTGAATTTTTCACGTATTCAGCCAGTCCGACAGTTGTCACTCTGCACATGGTTGAGTTCCATCAGGCAGTCACCTCCTTCTCGTCTCGGCAGGTCCTCGGGATGCAGTGATTTTTGTAGAATATTTTGTGGATAGTGAGAAGTTTCCTTGTTTTGATATATAGCTTGTTAATTTCAATTTGTGGCCAGTTTATTATACCGCAGCTGTATTTGAACACTGGGATTGCAATTTGGTTTATGGCTTTGATTTTGTTTCTCAGAGTGAGATATGCTTTCAGGATCAGCCTCGTTTTATGCAGGTATTCTTTGGCAAATGTTTTTTGCACATTTTCTAGTGACATATTTGGTTTCCCTCTTGTCCTCTAAGGTATTTTTATGATGTTTCGTTTTCTAATTCCTGTATTGTTATATCTAGGGCAATTTTTATGTTGTCTGCTTTTGTTGGTTTACACAGTATGAAAGTGCACTTATCACATTTGTCAAAGCCAAATTCCAATTGAATGTTGTTCAAGTACGTTCGAGTACCACTCACTAATTTCAGTTGTTCTGCCAGATTTTCATCCTTTGGTGCGAAGAGCTTTAAATCATCCATATACAATCAATGAGTCACTTTTCCTGTCTCTCTGGATGTTATTTTATTGGAGGTTAGGGTATATCCATGTTCTTGCTCATTTAGGAGGTTGCTCAATGTATCCAGCGCCAGGCAAAACAGGAGGGATGAGAGAATGTTTCCCTGGATGTTCCCTCGACATATCTTTACCATGATATTTCAAAATTTACTTTTAAGTGCCACAGTATAAATGTGGTACTTTAGAGTTCCATTGCTTTTTCACTCCGTTAAATTATTTGGGGATTGATTTTGTATATTTGCATGCATTTTATCATCCATGAATGTGGGACGCTATCGAAAGCTTTCTTGTAGACAATTTGGTTATTTGCAATTTGCAGTTTTGGGAGATTGGCCTTGTTTACTAGTCGGTGGTTTATTGTTTCGTAACATCCTCTCTTCCATCCCTTCTGTTCTGCCTCTAGTGTTCCATGATGTGTTTGGTGGTGATACCTAATTTATGTGATGAATCTCGTCAGAAGTTTATATGCTGTTGTTTGACATGTTATTGGCATATGGTTGTGGGTAATTGGGTTTCTTCTGATTTTGGAATGAGGAATTTGTGGGTAATCGTCTTATATTCTTATTTCGTGACCCTCTGTGAGCCATTCATCCATTGACTTTTCCTATTGGATAAGTTAAGTGAATGCTTTGGCATAGTGTCTGTGCAGAGCATCCAGTCGCTTCAGCCAGAAGCCTGGGATCCCATACTGGTGTGTGTATAGATTTGGAGATTAAACACGAATGGAAATGGGAGAAAGACAGACACGAGGATAAGGGGTGACAGTGAATCTAACTCGAATGTACGATTCAGATCGATGCTATTTGTGGTTTACATAACACTTACCAAGATATAACTATCGCACAATTAACCTCATTAACCTCAAGTCGTGTTCAGAACAACACACACACACACACACACACACACACACACACACACACACACACACACACATACACATACACATACACACACACACACACACACACACACACACTCACCTTGGTACACTGACTTGCACTGGGGGTTGAACAACCACGAATGATAGGTGGGGCTGGCCAATTATTGAATTCTTTTCAAGCAGTAAAAAATATTCCTAATCCTAAATTGGTATTTCCATACTACATTTGGATATATTATATATTGTGCTCTTCCATCGTTAACATCATTGGTGTTCTTTGATTTCCCGCACACATATTTATTCAGCATAGAGCAAAGCGCCTATGAATCAGCAATAACACCTCTCTTGACATCAGATGCATCGTTTGTTACATTTCAGAAAGTATATTACAAGACTTGTATCAACATATCTATTCTATGTATGTACCAGCAGAGTACCAGCCCGACGAGCGATCTTGTTTCAAGCGTGCTATACATTCTTCTGACATATCCGTTTATTTGGCTAGTGTATAGGCAACAGACTGCTGCCTCGATTGTTCCCAAAAATAAAATACAAATAACTCAGGTTATGTACATGAAGCAAATACATGTTTACGGCTTTTGTGCATTTATACCATATCATGGTTATATACTGTAGCTTGGAAAACCTCAATTACACTGGGCTGACACAAGTCCTGAAGCCTGAGGCTGATACATACTGTTGCCTTCACAAAACCCATTTCACCTATCAGCTTCAACCTTTCGATATTTGATGATCCTTTGAACAGTCGCTTAGATTGTTTTACACTACATGGAAAACTTATAGGGAGAGCATGGCGATTGTGAATATGAGACTTCTGAAGATGCCTTAGGCTTACCAAAATGGCAGACGTATGATTTCTTTTTTCAGGTTACTATTGTAAGATGGCTTATTCCCCTTCAACGACAGCAGGTGGCCAGTGAGATGGAACAGTTACTTTCTGGAAAGGCCCAAGGGCTTAATTGCCATGTTCTTGCATGCACGTGTTAGTGGAGATGTAACTACGGAAGATATTGGAGATCAGCTCCTTGTTCTTGAGTGGTCTGGATGGACGGTTCGAGAGACCACGGATGCATCTCAACGCAATCTCCTCATGGTCATCCTCTCACCTTCATCTTGATAGCTGTCACTACCATAAGCTTGCATGACATCATCGTCCTGCAGCAGAGAGCAGCTCGTGCCTGCCTTAAGTCCTCTTCAGTGTTCCCCTTCAGTGTTTAATTCTGGTATTTTGGTACCATAGCTTGTGTATAGTTTTCTTGTTTGCAAGTTTTTGTGCTTCTACTTTCTTCACTGTGTGCCTCGTGACCTCCAAATACAGTCGTGGCCAAAAATATTGGCACCCTTGCACTTTTTTTCAAATAATGCACCATTTCTTCCAGAAAATTGTTGAAATTATAAAATATTTTGGTATCCACATATGTATTTCTTTGGTTTGCAGTGGAACAAAACCAAAAAAAAGCTGAAAACCTTCCTAAATCTAAGCTTATTCCACACAGATATCCTAAAATGGCCTGGACAATATTATTGGCACCTTTTAGAAGTTGTTAGAAATAATTAGATTTCAAGCAGGGGATTCTCCTTTACTTTGAAATTGAACTCACCTGTGGTGAGTTGCAGGTGCCTGCAATAAAAAAAAAATCACTCATTCAACCAATTTGAACAGAGAAAAGGAGTCATTCTGCAGTTTTGTGTCACTGTGTGTACAAAACTCACCGCAATGAGCAAAACAAACAAAACTCACCGCAGGCTCACCGCAATGAGCATGGAGAAAAGAAAACCAGAGAATTGTCTGAGGAAGTCAGACACAAGATTGTAGCCAAGCCTAGACAGTCTCAAGGCTACTAGTCCATCTACAGAGACATTGATGTTCCTGCGTGCATCGTACGCAATGTTTTCAGGAAGTTTAAGGATCATCGCACTGCAGCCAACCTCCCTGGATGTGGCAGCAGAAGAAATCTTGATCGAAGATTGCCGTAAAGGATTGGTTGAATGGTGGAGAAAGCACCTCGATCAACTGCCAAAGAGATTCAAGCTGACCTTCAGACACAAGGTACGACGGTTTCAACTCGCACCATCCGTCACCAACTCAATGAAAGGGGGTTCTGTGGTCGGGAGGTTTGTCACCAACCCATGATGTCCCCACTGCTGCTGAGAGAGAGAGACAAAAGAGAGCCTGATGGGAGTTTTCCAAAACACACCTGAACAAGCCAAAATCCTTCTGAGAGAATGTCCTGTGGACAGATGAGACCAAATCAGAGCTTTGTGGTAAAGCACATCATCTCTATGTTTACAGAAAACAAAATGAAGCCTTCAAAGAAAAGAACACCTTCCCTACAGTCAAACTTGGAGGAGGTTCCCTGATGTTTTGGGGTTGCTGTGCTGCCTCTGGCACTGGGTGCCTTGAATGTGTGCATGGCATCATGAAATCAGGAGATTACCAAGGCATTTTGGAGCACAATGTTAAACCCAGTGTCAGAAATTGGGTCTCCGTCAAAGACCATGGGTCTTGCAGCAGGACAATGACGCCAAACACACTTCAAAAAGCACCCAGGAATGGTGCAAGACAAAACGCTGGACTGTTCTGAAGTGGACAGCAATGAGTCCAGATCTAAATCCCATTGAACACCTGTGGGGAGATCTGAAAATAGCAGGTTGGGAGAAGGCACCCTTCAAATCTGGGAGAACTGGGGCAGTTTGCATAAGAAGAGTGGCCAAACTGCCAGTATAGAGGTGTAGGAAGCTCATTCATGGCTATAGGAAGCGCTAGACTGCAGTTATTTTGTCTAAAAGCGGTGATACCAAATATTAAGTCGAGGGTGTCAATAATATTGTCAATGCCATTTCTTTTTATTTTCTGATTTAAAAATATATATTAAGTTCTGAATAAAAAACAACGGTCTGTAATATTAACAGTGAAATAAAGAAATAAAGAAAGGCTGTTCCACGATCTTCATGAACGCTTGAAGTTAAGTAATTGTTCACAATTGTATTTTTGTCGAAACTGTATTTATCTTACGTGTGTGTACCTATAGTGTGTCCCTCGGGAGATTCTCGGTGTTCTTTCTTTCTGTATAAAATATACAGCATATTAATAAATATACAGAATATAAAACAAAATATTAATCTTTCATACCTGTATAAAATAGTCGAGTATTTCGTGCCGCGCGGCCTAGTTGTTGAAGCTTCCGACCTTGAGGCTTGGTTCTCTCCAGGCATCCAAAGTGAAGTTATTTTTTTATTCGTGTGTTTGTCCAATTTCAACTCGTTATTTTATCGTCTATGCGTTATTGTTTGTTTATAGTTAGTTTTGGTTTGAATTTCCTGTAACTCGTAATTAATTAATCGTGTTCTGCTCCGCGTGTGTGGCCTTGTACCCCCGTCGGTGTTTGTTAACTTAAGTCCCCTACTTCGTGTTTTGCTTGGCTCTTAGATTTTTCCCTTCTACCCCGAACATAATACTCTTTGTCTAACGTTTTAAATCCCTGCCCCCCCCCTCAAAAAACCCCCAAAAAACAACCAAAAACATTTATTTTTCTTTCTTCACGTGTGCTGTTGTCTCATCCTGTACTTCTGTCCAGGTGTGCTGTTCGCCCCGCCCCCATTATCTCCTTGCCATCCACCTGTTGCCCTGTTCACGTGACTCGTGGTTGTCCCTCTTGGCCCTCCCCCCATTGGTATTTTGTGCATATAAGATTGTTCACGGTTCTGTTTAAATATTATTTAAATATGTTTAAACTTTCCCCTTCAGTGTTTTATTTTGTGGTATATTACAACATGCTGTTTTTCTTCCTATTTAAAAGGCTTTTTTCAATTTCCTCTCCAACTCATTCCACTTCAAAAAAAAAAAATTCAATCTCTTATACGTCTCCCTCACTACATGTTCTAAATTCACATTCATTCCATCCCTCCTCCATCGTTCTTAATCGGATTGCTAACTTGAAAATCACAATAAACACAATTTGTTATCAATGTTCATCTTTCATTAATCATCCACTTTCTAAACTCCCCTCTTTCCCCTCCCCTCCAAATCCCCCCCCCCTTGCCCCTACACTCCTAAACTCCCCCCGTGCTCCTGCACTCCTAAACTCCCCCCTTGCCCCTCCACTCCTAAACTCCCCCCTTGACCTTCCTCTCCTAAACTCCCCCCTTGCCCCTCCCCTCCAAATACCCCCCCTTGCCCCTACACTCCTAAACTCCCCCATTGCCCATCCACTCCTAAACTCCCCCCTTGCACCTCCCCTCCTAAACTCCCCCCTCACACCTCCCCTTCAAAACTCCCCCTCAACCCCTCCCATTAAAATATCCCCCCCATACCCTCCAATTCTCCCCCCCCCCCTCCTCAAAGCTGCCTCCTCCCCACTTCGTCTCCCTTCTATATCATACCTCCACCTCCCCCAACCTTCTACTTTCCTCTGCCCCCCTCCAACAACCCCGCACTGTGCCTCATCCCTTCACCATCAAACCTTTCGTTCTCCTCATCCTTCCCTTTTTTGTAACTCTTCTGTAATCTCTAACACACTATCAACTGCTCTCCATACCTCCCCCTCTCATCCTTCATCTTACCCTACCCCTCCCCTCCCCAGTCCTGTACCCGATGTTCCCCCTCTCTCTTGATTAACGGTATGGACCTCAAACATCCGGGGCCTTCGCTCAAACCTGACTGATCTTTCCATACAGGTTGCTTCTGACAATCCAGACTTGATCTGCTTAACAGAAACTTTCCTCCTTCAAGATGTCTCTGATTCCTTAATATCTCTTCCTGGTTACTCCCTCTTCGGGTATGATAGACCTGAGCCTCGTCCTGGTGGTGGGGTGGCTATCTTTATCAAAAACTCTCTTCCTCACTCTCCTTGCATTGCCCTCTCTCCACCTCACCCCCAGGAGTACCTCTGGCTACGGCTTCCTCTCCGCTCCCACCTTTTGTTCCTATGTGTTCTGTACCGTCCTCCAAACAGTGATGACTCCATTTACATTTCACTGTCTGACAACATGGACCAACATCTATCCACTCATCCCAACTCTCTCTTCCTCATATGTGGAGACTTCAACTGTCATCATGTCAGCTGGTTGGGTGTGGGTTCCTCTCACACCAGTCATGGCACCTCAGCAAAGGACTTCTGTGACTCACTGGGATTGACACAATCTGTCAATTTCCCGACCGGATCTCAGCCAATGGAGTATCTTCTCTTCTTGACTTGGTTATGACAAACTTCCCTGCTAATGTCTGCTGCTCTTCTTCTGCTCAAGTCGGTTCATCTGATCATGTGCTTGTTAAAGTGGACATCTCTCTGGCCATTCTCAGAGAGCCTCCTCAGCGTCGACAAGTCTGGCATTTCACTCAGGCCGACTGGCACGGTCTTCAAGCAGCCATCAATCATCTGGATTGGTCTCCCATCTCCACTGCCTCTGACATCAATTCTTCCTGGGAATTCTTCCAAAGCAAACTGCTCTCTCTCATGCACAGATTTATCCCATCTCGTCTTCAGTTGTCTTACCCTTCCTCCCATCCATGGTACACTGAATCTTGTGGTGAGGCAGTTGCCCTGAAACAACTTGCCTTTGCTTCTTGGAAGGCTAATCCAACTGAAGGCAATCTCAGTTCCTTCCACCAAGCTCGGAACAAGTGTGTGTCTACCCTCAGGAGTGCAACCAAGCACTATCTCTCCACACTCAAGAATGAACTCTCAAACCTGTCTCCATCCTCCAAATCCTGGTGGCGTCTGGTCAAATCCGTTTCTGGTGTTTGTTCCCTCTCCATCCCCTCCCTTACCTCAAATGGCTACACAGTTGACACCGCACGTGACAAAGCCGAATGCCTCAACTCTGTGTTTGCTTCAAAATCTTGTGTCCCAAACCCATCTCTCTCTGTTCCCACCTTACCCAGTCGAACCCAACTGCTCCTGGACTCTGTGTCCTTCTCTCCTGACAAGGTGGAGGAGTTTTTGTCAAACCTCGACTCTGATTCTGCAACTGGACCAGACGGCATCAGCCCACGGGTCCTAAAATCCTGCACTGCCGCTCTATCTCACCCTCTCTCTGTTCTTTTCACCCTCTCCTTTGCTCAAGGTCATTTGCCAGCATCCTGGAAATCAGCAAATATTACCGCTTTACTCAAAAAATGTGCATAAACAGATCCTTGCAACTGCAGACCAATCAGCCTGCTCCAAATTATCAGCAAAGTCATGGAATCCATCATTGCTTCGGATATCAAATCCTTCTTCTTCTCCAATGGCTTGATCTCTGATCATCAATTTGGATTCACATCAGCTCATTCTACTCTGGACATGCTGCTTCTGCTGTCTCAACAATGGATGGAGGTCCTCAGTGCCAAACAGGAAATCATAGCTGTCTCCCTTGACATATCACGTGCCTTCGATACGGTCTGGCACCCAGCTCTGCTCACCAAACTCTCCTCCTATGGTATCCATGGAAATCTCCATGCATGGCTTCCGGACTTCCTCTCTGGTCGTAGTCAGCGTTTGGCCCTGAATGGATTTCTCTCATCTCCCATGCCTTTTCAGGCTGGAGTTCCCCAAGGCAGTGTTCTGGGCTCTGTGCTTTTTCTGGTCTTTATCAATGATCTCTCCGACTATCTCTTTGCTGATGACTCCACCCTCTGCCGCTCCATTCCTCTTCCCTCAAATCGGCAGTCTGCAGCCTCCTCACTCTCTGAAGACCTGGAGAAAATCACAGACTGGTCAAACAAGTGGAACATGTCTTTCAATCCTGACAAATCTCACACTCTTACAATGTCTCTCCGAAAAGATCGACTGGACAACCCTCCCATCTACTTTCTCAACAATCCTCTCCTCGAAGTTCTGTCGCTCAAGCTTTTGGGTCTCACTATCTGCCATGATCTTTCTTGGGAAAACCACATTTCCAAGCTGGCCTCCAAAGCCAGTCGCCGACTGCGCATCCTCCATCGTGCGAAGTCCTTCCTAGGCACACCTGAGCTCCTCATCACATACAAGGCTTTCATCCGCAGCTCAATGGAATACTGTTCTCCCCTATGGGCCGGTCCTCCTGCCCCACACCTAGCTCGGCTTCACGCTTGTGAAACCAAAGCTTTCAGAATCATTGGAATCTCCCGCTATGAAGCTATCTCCGAGGGCCATTCACTCACTCACCGCAGGCAGGTAGGTGGTCTTTCTGTCTTCTACCAACTCCTCTCTGGCCTTGCTCCCCCAGCTCTCTCTGTGCTTTGTCCCCCAAATATTCCTACAGGTCGCACAAGATCTGCCAGCAACCCTCTGATGGTTAAACTGCCGAAATCTCAGCTCTCTGCTCACCTTCACTCTTTCATTCCTCTTTTCTCCCGCATCTGGAACAAACTCTCACACTCCCTTCAATCCGACTCCTATCTCCAGCTCTTTAAAACAGCTGATCACCACCATCTCTTATCTTCCCCATCCTAAACCTTGATCTTTTCTACCCCCGCTAATTCACCCCAGATCCACCTTGTTTGAAATTCCAACTTCTTTCCTGGAAGTCCTGG
The DNA here is from genome assembly GCF_964187855.1 of Myxine glutinosa. Lineage (NCBI taxonomy): Eukaryota > Metazoa > Chordata > Myxini > Myxiniformes > Myxinidae > Myxine > Myxine glutinosa. The sequence continues at coordinate 206,195,198 of NC_136262.1, read as the reverse complement.
CAGTGTCCATATGTTTTATACCTCTCCAACCTCCCCTTTCCATGCCTCCCCCCCCCAAGCCCTCTCCCTCCCACAGATCTCTCGATGTCCCTGCTCTCAAATGTTGCAATGTTGTGTTTGTGTCCTTCCCCCTCTCTCCCCATCTTGTCTAACGCTCCCCATGTTATATGTTTTATGTGTCGGTTTGTCTTTCTGTGTGATTAATGTTAGCTCTTTCACGAGCCTCGATCTTGTATACAAAAAAAAAAAAAAATTTTTTACGGAAAATTGTGAGTTATTTGAAAAAAGTGCAAGGGTGCCAATATTTTTGGCCACGACTGTATGTTCTGTTTATTAGCCCCCGTTGGACTTAGTGGAAAAGGTAGGCTTATAGATTGTGTCTCGTCAGTCTGTGCGTGCGTGTGCGCATGCGTCCCAACCATATCTCAGAGATGTAGTGACTAATTTTGTTCATACTTGCACAAAGACAATATATGATGGTATACATATGCACATCATTTTGGTTTGCGATGCAGTCAAAGATGGCCGACTGGTAGCCATTTTAGTTGTAAAAAACCAGATGTTGAACACGTCCTCATCCATTTCTCAGACATGCATTTACCGATATTTTTCAAACTTGGCACACAGATGAATGAATGTCGGCTTACATATGCACATAATTTTATTTCGAGATCAGATCCAAGATGGCTGCACACACAAGATGGTGACCATTTTGTTACTTAAACGTGTCACCAACCATTTCTCGACATGCATGGACCGATTATGTTTAAACTTGGCACAAAGACAATACATGAGAGTGTACATATGCAGAAGATTTTGTTTTGTAATCTGAGCAATGATGGCCGACTGACCACCTTTAACTCCGTACAGCAAAATTGCTAAAACCACCGGGGCTATGACATTTCATGTTTTTTTCTTCTTGTTTATAGTCTTCTCTTTCGTAATCACCTGCATTCTTCTTTCTTAAACATATTATTTGTTTAAAAATATATTTTCCCACCTTTTGCCTTCGTGCACATGCAGACCAACTGGCAAATTTGGTTTATTTATTGAGCGATCCTTGGAAGATTGTAACCTATTGAATGTACGCATTGTAAATTCCAACATCTTTTCAGTCGCTCATGAGAGTCATTCTTCGTGGCAAGAGACCTTAGTCAGACCCGTCGACACGACAATATTTCCTGTGTATTGCAGTTTAGTGTACTTTATTGGAAGAACAGGAATTGCATTCAGGGTACTGGTGATAACCTATCGACTCTTTGACGACAGACATCGTGAGATTTTTTACATCCTCAAACGATTGCTTGTTTTGTAGTCAGTGTGAACTACCCCCCTGAAACCATCCCTTTAATCCGGGATATTCCAGAATCGAATCGAATCATGATTGTATCTGCATTTTTATCTGGCTGACGAGCTATTTAACCATGTGCAGATCCCACAACGATATACTGTACTCAATATGATTATTTGAAGGTCCTTCTGAGCACAGCTGATTATTATCATTCCTATGAAGTGCCTGCAGAAATACAATGCAGTCGAAGATGTCACCCGGACAATGTAGAACGGAATATTAAAGGTCATTACAATAATAAAAGGGAGAGATACAAATAAGAATGCAGTATATTAATTATACAGTAGGGTTCGATTTTCGTAAACGATGATCGATTGTACATCCTGACAACTCAAATTTTGTACAGTCAGACATTTCAATAATTTCTCGTCCATAATGAGTTCAACATACATATGTATGTACAATGAATTATGTTGTACCGCCGAGGCTGAGATGCTTTCACCAGCCAAGCTGACATATGCGGCCCCTGGTGGACATAGGTCAGAGGAAATTGTGTTCCATTTCCTCCCAGGGTGGCCTCACTGTAATAGAGGATTTTTCTGTTTCATTTAAACTTTGAAATGTGGTGACACATTACGTTTTGTATCCCACTGATAGGTCATAACGGACCTTCACCAAAATCTTATCAACTTGTTCTTGTCAACTACCCAACTCATCCACCAAGTTTTTTCATAATCCTTCCATAACTTTTTGAAATATCATGCTATATATTGTTTTTGTCCCCATCTCTCAATGGTGAAGAATCACTTAAAAATTATAGTATCCGGATCCAGAGCTTTACAAAAATCGAATCAATTCTTCCTTATCACACTGCTAACGTCTCCATCAAGTTTCGCTGAATACATCCATAACATTTTGAGATATCCTGCTCACAAACAAACAAGGGTGAATACATAACCTCCGTCCACCTTTTGTGGCAGAGGTAATTACTTCATACTAACACACACACACACACACACACACACAAACACAATGCATACACACACACACACACACACACACACACACGATCGTAGTGGTGAGGGAGGCGGCATGACTTCAGTCGTACTGCTTACCTCTTACCTGGGACAGAGAGGACCAGGAGCTGTGTCGAATAAATCAGTTTCGAAGACAGTAAAGACTGACCTGAGAGTGGCAGCTTTGATGGGACAGATGGGGGTCAGTGTCGCACCATTCGACGTTTGGGCAGCTTGGGTCTGGCACTTGGTGGGACTTGTGGGCCCAGTGCTTCCGGATGGGAAGGCCCGGGTTTTGATGGACCTCCTCCCGTAGAGTTCCGTCCATTCAGAATTCGCGCCTGTGTGGCGGCTTCAGAGTGAATGGAGGCTTTAGTGGGGCAGAAGGCCGTGCACGTGGCGCCAGAGGTCGTGTGGATCATCTGGGATGCGGCCTGTCCTGGTGGCTTGATGCGTTTCTCTGACCTCGTCATGCTAGTATTTGGCGATTCCCTTTATGCCATGTTATGTCTGCAGGGATGTACCGAGCTCTGTGAGATCCAGTAATGTACCGAATACAACAGCTTCGTGGATGGCTCTGGTGTGGGAGGGAGAGGCGCTCGTGGTTTGATGGGCTTTTCTAACTCTAACCCGTCGTCGAGGAGGACACGCATGAGCGCACAAGTAGGGGGGCCTGAGATTTGGCAAATCCAAGCGGAAGGGGGGGGGGGGGGGGGTGGGGCTGCGATTTGCCGGACCTGTGTGGAAAGGAGGCCTGAGATTTGGCGGACCCGAGTAAGAGGGTGACCTGAGATTTGGTGGACCCGAGTTTGAGATTTGATGGACCCGAGTGGGAGGGGGGCCTGAGATTTGGTGGACCCGAGTGAGGCGGGGGTCTGACATTTGGTGGACCTGGGTGGGAGGGGTGCCGCCTAAAATTTGGCGGACCCAAGTGGTAGGAGGGCCTGAGATTTTGGCGGACATGAGTGGGTGTGAGGCCTTAGATTTGGCAGACCCGAGTGGAAGGGGGGGGGGGCTGAGAAAGACAAGGACCTGTGGCAGTGATGCACCCATACACACACACACACACACACACACACACACAAACACACACACACACACACACACACACACACGTACACACGTACACACACATTCACATGCTAATGGAGGTGGATACTTTCCATCTCCTGATTTCCATTACATCTCCTGAGGCCCACCCACATGTGCGGATGGCAGGCAAAAACAACGTGTATGCACACACACACACACACACACACACACACACACACACACACACACACACACACACACACACACACACACGAAGGTGGATACATCGAGACCTGGGAGGGCTGCGTTCTACCTTCTGAAACCTGCATTTGGAGATACCAACCAACACACACACACATATATCACAAAAAATATCATTCCTTGTCAGAGTGACATCACATTAATCCAGAACTGAAATTACATAAACTACACAGCAAAATTAATCCTTAATTTTATATATTTTAAAAACAATCTTTTTTTGTTAAATCCATTTATAATGACAAGCAGTATTTGACATTCTATCAAAATTATATTTTCCTCGAATAAATTTATTTGGTGCAGTATTACAATTATATGGATTTGCTTTTCCTCGAGCCATTCATATTCAGAAAACACGAAATGTCTTGTGTAAATGAAAATGCAATCTTTTGCTGAATATTGGAAAGTTCACAAATTCAGACGACCGTAATAAAATAATTTTGACAGTTTGATTTCCTCTAAAATAATTTGATTTCCTCGGATATTTTCGATTAATCTTTACAATGCTTAAATTGAGCATTCATGAATATTGTTCAAAATAAATTAACAACACACTATAATGGTCTAAAGGGTGAGAATTATTTGGGAAATGCAACAGATTATTGTTTTATACTAAGACTTTGGCTGCTGGTTGCACCACTGGCTGTGCCGCTGATGCAGTGCCCTGTGTTTCTCGAAAGCTGGTACTCATTTTTTCGACCTCGAAAGGATGACAGGCTGAGGCAAACCAACTGGAGTTATTTAACAGCACAACAGGGGCTCAAACTCCAACTGAGATTGTGGCGGCCCTCATACATGCTCCAACACATTAAATCATTAAAATTATCCAACACATTAAATTATTAACATTATCCAATACATTAAATCATTAAAATTATCCAACACATTAAATCATTAAGATTATCCAACACATTAAATCATTAAGATTATCCAACACATTAAATCATAAAGATTATCCAACACATTAAATCATTAAGATTGTCCAACACATTAAATCATTAAGATTATTCAACACATTAAATCATTAAGATTATTCAACACATTAAATCATTAAGATTATCCAACACATTAAATCATTAAGATTATTCAACACATTAAATCATTAAGATTATTCAACACATTAAATAATTAAGATAATCCAACACATTAAATCATTAAGATTATCCAACACATTAAATTATTAAGATTATCCAACACATTAAATCATTAAGATTATCCAACACATTAAATCATTAAGATTATCCAACACATTAAATCATTAAGATTATCCAACACATTAAATCATTAAGATTATCCAACACATTAAATCATTAAGATTATCCAACACATTAAATCATTAAGATTATCCAACACATTAAATCATTAAGATTATCCAACACATTAAATCATTAAGATTATCCAACACATTAAATCATTAAGATTATCCAACACATTAAATCATTAAGATTATCCAACACATTAAATCATTAAGATTATCCAACACATTAAATCATTAAGATTATCCAACACATTAAATCATTAAGATTATCCAACACATTAAATCATTAAGATTATTCAACACATTAAATCATTAAGATTATTCAACACATTAAATCATTAAGATTATCCAACACATTAAATCATTAAGATTATCCAACACATTAAATCATTAAGATTATTCAACACATTAAATCATTAAGATTATCCAACACATTAAATCATTAAAATTATCCAACACATTAAATCATTAAGATTATCCAACACATTAAATCATTAAGATTATCGAAAACATTAAATCATTAAGATTATCCAACACATTAAATCATTAAGATTATCCAACACATTAAATTATTAAGATTATCCAACACATTAAATCATTAAAATTATCCAACACATTAAATCATTAAGATTATCCAACACATTAAATCATTAAGATTATCCAACACATTAAATCATTAAGATTATCCAACACATTAAATCATTGAGATTATCCAACACATTAAATCTGTAAGATTATCCAACACATTAAATCATTAAGATTATCCAACACATTAAATCATTAAGATTATCCAACACATTAAATCTGTAAGATTATCCAACACATTAAATCATTAAGATTATCCAACACATTAAATCATTAAGATTATCCAACACATTAAATCATTAAGATTATCCAACACATTAAATCATTAAGATTATCCAACACATTAAATCATTAAGATTATCCAACACAATAAATCATTAAGATTATCCAACACATTAAATCATTAAAATTATCCTACACATTAAATCATTAAGATTATCCAACACATTAAATCATTGAGATTATCCAACAAATTAAATCATTGAGATTATCTAACACATTAAATCATTGAGATTATCCAACACATTAAATCATTAAGATTATCCAACACATTAAATCATTGAGATTATCCAACACATTAAATCATTGAGATTATCCAACACATTAAATCATTGAGATTATCCAACACATTAAATCATTGACATTATCCAACACATTAAATCATTGAGATTATCCAACACATTAAATCATTAAGATTATCCAACACATTAAATCATTAAGATTATCCAACACATTAAATCATTAAGATTATCCAACACATTAAATCATTAAGATTATGCAACACATTAAATCTTTAAGATTATCCAACACATTAAATCATAAAGATTATCCAACACATTAAATCATTAAGATTATCCAACACATTAAATCATTAAGATTATGCAACACATTAAATCATTAAGATTATTCAACAAATTAAATCATTAAGATTATTCAACAAATTAAATCATTAAGATTATTCAACAAATTAAATCATTAAGATTATTCAACAAATTAAATCATTAAGATTATTCAACACATTAAATCATTAAGATTATCCAACACATTAAATCATTAAGATTATCCAACACATTAAATCATTAAGATTATCCAACACATTAAATCATTAAGATTATTCAACACATTAAATCATTAAGATTATCCAACACATTAAATCATTAAGATTATTCAACACATTAAATCATTAAGATTATTCAACATTTTAAATCATTAAGATTATCCAACACATTAAATCATTAAGATTATCCAACACATTAAATCATTAAGATTATCCAACACATTAAATCATTAAGATTATCCAACACATTAAATCATGAAGATTATCCAACACATTAAATCATTAAGATTATCCAACACATTAAATCATTAAGATTATCCAACACATTAAATCATTAAGATTATCCAACACATTAAATCATTAAGATTATCCAACACATTAAATCATTAAGATTATTCAACACATTAAATCATTAAGATTATTCAACACATTAAATCATTAAGATTATTCAACACGTTAAATCATTAAGATTATCCAACACATTAAATCATTAAAATTATCCAACACATTAAATCATTAAGATTATCCAACACATTAAATCATTAAGATTATCCAACACATTAAATCATTAAGATTATTCAACACATTAAATGATTAAGATTATCCAACACATTAAATCATTAAGATTATTCAACACATTAAATGATTAAGATTATCCAACACATCTTCTGGTTGTGTATCATCTCCCAGCAGATTGAGGTTAGCAGTAAAGCGCTGATAACACCGACGGTGATACCTAACACTTTCCAGATCATCAGGAAGGGTTGCAGGTATCTGATCGCACCCTCATTGCATGCGATATGGGGACTCATGTGATTGGCGGAGACGTCGGTCCCGGATCTTATGAAGCTGCTGTAATTTTTCACTTGCAGTTCCTTTAACTTTACTGAGGGGTGTAAAACGACCATGATCAGATATGGATGGCACATGAAGAATGCATGTTGGCAGAGAGTGCTCGGAGACTGCAGAATCTTTTTGCTCACGTTTTATTTTTGGCATGATGACAATAGTGTGCATTAGTCTTTCATCATTGCTTACCTGGAATTTAAAAGAAAAGGTACGTATAAGTTTTAAGTACAGATTTGTAGGCTGAAATTTACTCGGTCAAATAAGTTTCTAAAAATCACCCCCAAATCGTGAATCGCTGACCTACCTATTAAATAGGACCTATTAAATATTAAATAAGTCATCTGATGCAACTTATGCAACCTAATCCTATCAAAATAGGATTTTTGTCTTTTTGCACTTGTTTTTTTGTACTCTGTCAAAGCGTCTTTGGGGTTCTTGAAAAGCGCTATATAAAATAAATGTATTATTATTATTATTATTATTAAATTATTAAGATTATCCAATACATTAAATCATTAAAATTATCCAACACATTAAATCATTAAGATTATCCAACACATTAAATCATTAAGATTATCCAACACATTAAATCATTAAGATTATCCAACACATTAAATCATTAAGATTATCCAACACATTAAATCATTAAGATTATCCAACACATTAAATCATTAAGATTATCCAACACATTAAATCATTAAGATTATCCAACACATTAAATCATTAAGATTATCCAACACATTAAATCATTAAGATTATCCAACACATTAAATCATTAAGATTATGCAACACATTAAATCATTAAGATTATGCAACACATTAAATCATTAAGATTATTCAACAAATTAAATCATTAAGATTATTCAATACATTAAATCATTAAGATTATCCAACACATTAAATCATTAAGATTATCCAACACATTAAATCATTAAGATTATCCAACACATTAAATCATTAAGATTATCCAACACATTAAATCATTAAGATTATCCAACACATTAAATCATTAAGATTATGCAACACATTAAATCATTAAGATTATGCAACACATTAAATCATTAAGATTATTCAACAAATTAAATCATTAAAATTATCCAATACATTAAATCATTAAGATTATCCAACACATTAAATCATTAAGATTATCCAACACATTAAATCATTAAGATTATCCAACACATTAAATCATTAAGATTATCCAACACATTAAATCATTAAGATTATTCAACACTTTAAATCATTAAGATTATTCAACATATTAAATCATTAAGATTATCCAACACATTAAATCATTAAGATTATCCAACACATTAAATCATTAAGATTATCCAACACATTAAATCATTAAGATTATCCAACACATTAAATCATTAAGATTATCCAACACATTAAATCATTAAGATTATCCAACACATTAAATCATTAAGATTATCCAACACATTAAATCATTAAGATTATCCAACACATTAAATCATTAAGATTATCCAACACATTAAATCATTAAGATTATTCAACACATTAAATCATTAAGATTATTCAACACGTTAAATCATTAAGATTATCCAACACATTAAATCATTAAAATTATCCAACACATTAAATCATTAAAATTATCCAACACATTAAATCATTAAGATTATCCAACACATTAAATCATTAAGATTATCCAACACATTAAATCATTAAGATTATTCAACACATTAAATGATTAAGATTATCCAACACATTAAATCATTAAGATTATTCAACACATTAAATGATTAAGATTATCCAACACATCTTCTGGTTGTGTATCATCTCCCAGCAGATTGAGGTTTGCAGTAAAGCGCTGATAACACCGACGGTGATACCTAACACTTTCCAGATCATCAGGAAGGGTTGCAGGTATCTGATCGCACCCTCATTGCATGCGATATGGGGACTCATGTGATTGGCGGAGACGTCGGTCCCGGATCTTATGAAGCTGCTGTAATTTTTCACTTGCAGTTCCTTTAACTTTACTGAGGGGTGTAAAACTACCAAAGGTGGGCGGTCCGCTTCGAAAGTCCGCTTATCCGCTTATCCGCTGCAACGGACTAACGTTTTCGAAGCGGATAAGCGAATCGGAACAACCCCCGGAAACTGAAGCGGATAAGCGTAAGCGGACTACCGAAAAATTAAAGCGCATCGCGATTCGCCAAATCAGCTGTTAGCCTGAGCCGTTACTCTAGAATTGTGAATATTTATTTAAGTGAATAATAAGTGAAAACTGAATATTTTATTGGACGCTAGAGCGGCAATAACGGCAAGATGGAGAGATTTCTGACTCTCCAGCCCAGCGGCAGTGCCAGGGACAGGCACACGAGCGACGCAAACCAGCAGTCCCAGCACAGCGACATCCACAACCTGGCGGTCAACATGATGGGGGACGTGGAGGACAGTCAGGAGATCTGCGCCCTGACCCCTCAGCTCGCGCGCAGCGAGAGCAGGATGTCGCTGGACTCAATCGAGTCGGCTGAGATCAACGTGACAATGGACACAGACAATTCCTCAAGAAGGCCCACGAGGTGGAGGAGGAAGACGAGGACTAGTCAACAGACTGCTAGTCTGTTGACTAGTAGACTCTCTTGTCAAAGAAAGGACGGGCAAATTGATTTTTCTTTAATGTAACTTGCATATATTAAAATTATATTTAAATTAACTGTAGAGTAGAGTAGAGTCGAGTGGAAAACTTTATTTCAATAAATTTTGAATAAATGTTATTTAAATAAAAATGTATATTTTTGATCTTAAAAGCTTTGTTTGTCTTTGTAGTAGTTAGAAATGGCTATTTAGGCTTAAAACGCATTAAATTCCGTTTAGAAACGTCAAAAAGCGCTTTTAAAACGTCGAAGCGCTTTAAAAAAATCGAATCGAAGCGGATAAGCGGATAAGCGGTAAGCGGACTAAGATTTTCGGCCGCTGAAGCGGATAAGCGAATCGGACTACACGGGCTGGCGGAGCGGATAAGCGGTAAGCGGACTTAAAATTTTCCGAATCGCGCCCACCTTTAAAAACTACCATGATCAGATATGGATGGCACATGAAGGATGCATGTTGGCAGAGAGTGCTCGGAGACTGCAGAATCTTTTTGCTCACATTTTATTTTGGGCATGATGACAATAGTGTGCATTAGTCTTTCATCATTGCTTACCTGGAATTTAAAAGAAAAGGTACGTATAAGTTTTAAGTACAGATTTGTAGGCCGAAATTTACTCGGTCAAATAAGTTTCTAAAAATCACCCCCAAATCGTGAATCGCTGACCTACCTATTAAATAGGACCTATTAAATATTAAATAAGTCATCTGATGCAACTTATGCAACCTAATCCTATCAAAATAGGATTTTTGTCTTTTTGCACTTGTTTTTTTGTACTCTGTCAAAGCGTCTTTGGGGTTCTTGAAAAGCGCTATATAAAATAAATGTATTATTATTATTATTATTATTAAATTATTAAGATTATCCAATACATTAAATCATTAAAATTATCCAACACATTAAATCATTAAGATTATCCAACACATTAAATCATTAAGATTATCCAACACATTAAATCATTAAGATTATCCAACACATTAAATCATTAAGATTATCCAACACATTAAATCATTAAGATTATCCAACACATTAAATCATTAAGATTATCCAACACATTAAATCATTAAGATTATCCAACACATTAAATCATTAAGATTATCCAACACATTAAATCATTAAGATTATCCAACACATTAAATCATTAAGATTATCCAACACATTAAATCATTAAGATTATTCAACACATTAAATCATTAAGATTATTCAACACGTTAAATCATTAAGATTATCCAACACATTAAATCATTAAAATTATCCAACACATTAAATCATTAAAATTATCCAACACATTAAATCATTAAGATTATCCAACACATTAAATCATTAAGATTATCCAACACATTAAATCATTAAGATTATTCAACACATTAAATGATTAAGATTATCCAACACATTAAATCATTAAGATTATTCAACACATTAAATGATTAAGATTATCCAACACATCTTCTGGTTGTGTATCATCTCCCAGCAGATTGAGGTTTGCAGTAAAGCGCTGATAACACCGACGGTGATACCTAACACTTTCCAGATCATCAGGAAGGGTTGCAGGTATCTGATCGCACCCTCATTGCATGCGATATGGGGACTCATGTGATTGGCGGAGACGTCGGTCCCGGATCTTATGAAGCTGCTGTAATTTTTCACTTGCAGTTCCTTTAACTTTACTGAGGGGTGTAAAACTACCAAAGGTGGGCGGTCCGCTTCGAAAGTCCGCTTATCCGCTTATCCGCTGCAACGGACTAACGTTTTCGAAGCGGATAAGCGAATCGGAACAACCCCCGGAAACCGAAGCGGATAAGCGTAAGCGGACTACCGAAAAATTAAAGCGCATCGCGATTCGCCAAATCAGCTGTTAGCCTGAGCCGTTACTCTAGAATTGTGAATATTTATTTAAGTGAATAATAAGTGAAAACTGAATATTTTATTGGACGCTAGAGCGGCAATAACGGCAAGATGGAGAGATTTCTGACTCTCCAGCCCAGCGGCAGTGCCAGGGACAGGCACACGAGCGACGCAAACCAGCAGTCCCAGCACAGCGACATCCACAACCCGGCGGTCAACATGATGGGGGACGTGGAGGACAGTCAGGAGATCTGCGCCCTGACCCCTCAGCTCGCGCGCAGCGAGAGCAGGATGTCGCTGGACTCAATCGAGTCGGCTGAGATCAACGTGACAATGGACACAGACAATTCCTCAAGAAGGCCCACGAGGTGGAGGAGGAAGACGAGGACTAGTCAACAGACTGCTAGTCTGTTGACTAGTAGACTCTCTTGTCAAAGAAAGGACGGGCAAATTGATTTTTCTTTAATGTAACTTGCATATATTAAAATTATATTTAAATTAACTGTAGAGTAGAGTAGAGTCGAGTGGAAAACTTTATTTCAATAAATTTTGAATAAATGTTATTTAAATAAAAATGTATATTTTTGATCTTAAAAGCTTTGTTTGTCTTTGTAGTAGTTAGAAATGGCTATTTAGGCTTAAAACGCATTAAATTCCGTTTAGAAACGTCAAAAAGCGCTTTTAAAACGTCGAAGCGCTTTAAAAAAATCGAATCGAAGCGGATAAGCGGATAAGCGGTAAGCGGACTAAGATTTTCGGCCGCTGAAGCGGATAAGCGAATCGGACTACACGGGCTGGCGGAGCGGATAAGCGGTAAGCGGACTTAAAATTTTCCGAATCGCGCCCACCTTTAAAAACTACCATGATCAGATATGGATGGCACATGAAGGATGCATGTTGGCAGAGAGTGCTCGGAGACTGCAGAATCTTTTTGCTCACATTTTATTTTGGGCATGATGACAATAGTGTGCATTAGTCTTTCATCATTGCTTACCTGGAATTTAAAAGAAAAGGTACGTATAAGTTTTAAGTACAGATTTGTAGGCCGAAATTTACTCGGTCAAATAAGTTTCTAAAAATCACCCCCAAATCGTGAATCGCTGACCTACCTATTAAATAGGACCTATTAAATATTAAATAAGTCATCTGATGCAACTTATGCAACCTAATCCTATCAAAATAGGATTTTTGTCTTTTTGCACTTGTTTTTTTGTACTCTGTCAAAGCGTCTTTGGGGTTCTTGAAAAGCGCTATATAAAATAAATGTATTATTATTATTATTATTATTAAATTATTAAGATTATCCAATACATTAAATCATTAAAATTATCCAACACATTAAATCATTAAGATTATCCAACACATTAAATCATTAAGATTATCCAACACATTAAATCATTAAGATTATCCAACACATTAAATCATTAAGATTATCCAACACATTAAATCATTAAGATTATCCAACACATTAAATCATTAAGATTATCCAACACATTAAATCATTAAGATTATCCAACACATTAAATCATTAAGATTATCCAACACATTAAATCATTAAGATTATCCAACACATTAAATCATTAAGATTATCCAACACATTAAATCATTAAGATTATTCAACACATTAAATCATTAAGATTATTCAACACGTTAAATCATTAAGATTATCCAACACATTAAATCATTAAAATTATCCAACACATTAAATCATTAAAATTATCCAACACATTAAATCATTAAGATTATCCAACACATTAAATCATTAAGATTATCCAACACATTAAATCATTAAGATTATTCAACACATTAAATGATTAAGATTATCCAACACATTAAATCATTAAGATTATTCAACACATTAAATGATTAAGATTATCCAACACATCTTCTGGTTGTGTATCATCTCCCAGCAGATTGAGGTTTGCAGTAAAGCGCTGATAACACCGACGGTGATACCTAACACTTTCCAGATCATCAGGAAGGGTTGCAGGTATCTGATCGCACCCTCATTGCATGCGATATGGGGACTCATGTGATTGGCGGAGACGTCGGTCCCGGATCTTATGAAGCTGCTGTAATTTTTCACTTGCAGTTCCTTTAACTTTACTGAGGGGTGTAAAACTACCAAAGGTGGGCGGTCCGCTTCGAAAGTCCGCTTATCCGCTTATCCGCTGCAACGGACTAACGTTTTCGAAGCGGATAAGCGAATCGGAACAACCCCCGGAAACCGAAGCGGATAAGCGTAAGCGGACTACCGAAAAATTAAAGCGCATCGCGATTCGCCAAATCAGCTGTTAGCCTGAGCCGTTACTCTAGAATTGTGAATATTTATTTAAGTGAATAATAAGTGAAAACTGAATATTTTATTGGACGCTAGAGCGGCAATAACGGCAAGATGGAGAGATTTCTGACTCTCCAGCCCAGCGGCAGTGCCAGGGACAGGCACATGAGCGACGCAAACCAGCAGTCCCAGCACAGCGACATCCACAACCCGGCGGTCAACATGATGGGGGACGTGGAGGACAGTCAGGAGATCTGTGCCCTGACCCCTCAGCTCGCGCGCAGCGAGAGCAGGATGTCGCTGGACTCAATCGAGTCGGCTGAGATCAACGTGACAATGGACACAGACAATTCCTCAAGAAGGCCCACGAGGTGGAGGAGGAAGACGAGGACTAGTCAACAGACTGCTAGTCTGTTGACTAGTAGACTCTCTTGTCAAAGAAAGGACGGGCAAATTGATTTTTCTTTAATGTAACTTGCATATATTAAAATTATATTTAAATTAACTGTAGAGTAGAGTAGAGTCGAGTGGAAAACTTTATTTCAATAAATTTTGAATAAATGTTATTTAAATAAAAATGTATATTTTTGATCTTAAAAGCTTTGTTTGTCTTTGTAGTAGTTAGAAATGGCTATTTAGGCTTAAAACGCATTAAATTCCGTTTAGAAACGTCAAAAAGCGCTTTTAAAACGTCGAAGCGCTTTAAAAAAATCGAATCGAAGCGGATAAGCGGATAAGCGGTAAGCGGACTAAGATTTTCGGCCGCTGAAGCGGATAAGCGAATCGGACTACACGGGCTGGCGGAGCGGATAAGCGGTAAGCGGACTTAAAATTTTCCGAATCGCGCCCACCTTTAAAAACTACCATGATCAGATATGGATGGCACATGAAGGATGCATGTTGGCAGAGAGTGCTCGGAGACTGCAGAATCTTTTTGCTCACATTTTATTTTGGGCATGATGACAATAGTGTGCATTAGTCTTTCATCATTGCTTACCTGGAATTTAAAAGAAAAGGTACGTATAAGTTTTAAGTACAGATTTGTAGGCCGAAATTTACTCGGTCAAATAAGTTTCTAAAAATCACCCCCAAATCGTGAATCGCTGACCTACCTATTAAATAGGACCTATTAAATATTAAATAAGTCATCTGATGCAACTTATGCAACCTAATCCTATCAAAATAGGATTTTTGTCTTTTTGCACTTGTTTTTTTGTACTCTGTCAAAGCGTCTTTGGGGTTCTTGAAAAGCGCTATATAAAATAAATGTATTATTATTATTATTATTATTAAATTATTAAGATTATCCAATACATTAAATCATTAAAATTATCCAACACATTAAATCATTAAGATTATCCAACACATTAAATCATTAAGATTATCCAACACATTAAATCATTAAGATTATCCAACACATTAAATCATTAAGATTATTCAACACATTAAATCATGAAGATTATCCAACACATTAAATCATTAAGATTATCCAACACATTAAATCATTAAGATTATCCAACACATTAAATCATTAAGATTATCCAACACATTAAATCATTAAGATTATCCAACACATTAAATCATTAAGATTATCCAACACATTAAATCATTAAGATTATCCAACACATTAAATCATTAAGATTATCCAACACATTAAATCATTAAGATTATCCAACACATTAAATCATTAAGATTATCCAACACATTAAATCATTAAGATTATCCAACACATTAAATCATTAAGATTATCCAACACATTAAATCATTAAGATTATCCAACACATTAAATCATTAAAATTATCCAATACATTAAATCATTAAGATTATTCAACACATTAAATCATTAAGATTATTCAACACATTAAATCATTAAGATTATCCAACACATTAAATCATTAAGATTATTCAACAAATTAAATCATTAATATTATCCAACACATTAAATCATTAAGATTATTCAACAAATTAAATCATTAATATTATCCAACACATTAAATCTGTAAGATTATCCAACACATTAAATCTTTAAGATTATCCAACACATTAAATCATTAATATTATCCAACACATTAAATCTGTAAGATTATCCAACACATTAAATCGTTAAGATTATCCAACACATTAAATCATTAATATTATCCAACACATTAAATCATTAAGATTATCCAACACATTAAATCGTTAAGATTATCCAACACATTAAATCATCAAGATTATCCAACACATTAAATCATTAGGATTATCCAACACATTAGATCATTAAGATTATCCAACACATTAAATTATTAAGATTATCCAACACATTAAATCTGTAAGTTTATCCAACACATTAAATCATTAAGATTATCCAACATATTAAATTATTAAGATTATCCAACACATTAAATCATTAGGATTATTCAACACATTAAATCTGTAAGATTATCCAACACATTAAATCATTAAGATTATCCAACATATTAAATTATTAAGATTATCCAACACATTAAATCATTAGGATTATTCAACACATTAAATCTGTAAGATTATCCAACACATTAAATCATTAAGATTATCCAACATATTAAATTATTAAGATTATCCAACACATTAAATTATTAAGATTATCCAACACATTAAATCTGTAAGATTATCCAACACATTAAATCATTAAGATTATCCAACATATTAAATTATTAAGATTATCCAACACATTAAATTATTAAGATTATCCAACACATTAAATCTGTAAGATTATCCAACACATTAAATCATTAAGATTATCCAACATATTAAATTATTAAGATTATCCAACACATTAAAGCATTAAGATTATCCAACACATTAAATCTGTAAGATTATCCAACACATTAAATCATTAAGATTATCCAACATATTAAATTATTAAGATTATCCAACACATTAAATCATTAAGATTATCCAACACATTAAATCATTAAGATTATCCAACACATTAAATCATTAAGATTATCCAACACATTAAATCATTAAGATTATCCAACACATTCAATCTGTAAGATTATCCAACACATTAAATCATTATGATTATCCAACATATTAAATTATTAAGACTATCCAACACATTAAATCTGTAAGATTATCCAACACATTAAATCATTAAGATTATCCAACATATTAAATTATTAAGATTATCCAACACATTAAATCATTAGGATTATTCAACACATTAAATCTTTAAGATTATCCAATACATTAAAGCATTAAGATTATCCAACACATTAAATCATTAGGATTATTCAACACATTAAATCATTAAGATTATCCAACACATTAAATCATTAAGATTATCCAACACATTAAATCATTAAGATTATCCAACACATTAAATCATTAAGATTATCCAACACATTAAATCATTAAACACATATAACACATATAAAGGTGTTTGTAATACATTTTCGTTTGAAAAAAATATAGGGAACACGTGATTAATTCGGGGAAATAATACTGATCAATCGATAGATTGGCGGAGGCGGAATTATTCAGAGGCGGAATTATTTTACAAAGCGATTTATTATTGGTCATTTCTAGCAGAAAGAGACTTTTACCTACGAAGTAAAATGATTTAAAATGGCAAGGAAGCGATGTTTGTCCTTGGATGCACAATATCGTGATAAAAGGTTCACCAATTGCTTTTTCCTTCAACATTGAGACCTCAAGGGGCGATCAATAAATAATTATGTTGCATGACAGAAGATCAACTTGGAGAATGAAAGAAATTGCGGTTTTCTTTTTTTTCAAAGGATTATGTGAAATGGCTGAACAATTTCAAATCCCAACATAAAATATATTACATGTACTTGCACATACCTCAACATTTCCCAATACATGATAGTTTAAATCGAATTTACCATCTCATCTTCACGCAGTGCAGAAATCTCAGAAAGTATTAACAGATTCCTTTCCGAGAAACCCCATTGTGGGTGTTTTCGGTGACATCACACCGAGGTCTTCCACTGTGTTTCTGAGCACCTTGAGGCTCTGTATTCAGTTTCCCTCTCCAAATCCTCTCCGACACACAACTGAATTGATGATCTGTAAAATATGCAAATTTAATCTGCATAATTAACTTCAATACATATACTGTACATATCAAGAAGCAAAGAAATCTGATGTTCTGGCATATCTTTTGCTAAGAATCTAGCTGTATTGCACATCATCCAGACTGTCACTCCAATTTATCAGAATATTACTCGTAATTTAGTGAAATACTGTATTTCAAAATCAAAACACCATATGCATACAGTAATTAAATAGCCAACATGGGTACCAACCCTTTGTGTGTGCTGTTTGACCTGCAGCAAGAACAGTCCGATTTGCAAACTTATTCCACATTGCTAATACGATTCCAAAATGTATTAACTCCACACTTCAATTTATTGTTCAGTGGAAATTATTGTATGTAGACATCATCATGTACGGTATTGCAACAACCAAACTTTACCATTTTTAGAATAAAAAATCCTGGTTTTGAGATATTTCAAAAATGTTTAGTTTATCGGCCTTTAAAAGACCATAGTGAGATAAATTAATCATTGTACTTTTAGATAACCTTAAAAAGGCCAGACAAATAAAAGACGAGTTTACTCCCGCTGAAACATGTAATAAGACCAGCGGCAGATACGCAGCAAACAGTCGGGTGGCTGAACTGCAAAGCTCACGTTGTCGCAATAATTGTGGGACAAGTGCAGTTACGAAGGCACAATGACTGCTTAGCATCGTTTGAATATGACGCTGACTTTTAAAATCATGGGGTTTTACATATTTGATAGAAATCACTCACAGTTTGTGCAATTAAAAAAAGAGAAGTTTCACCAAAATAGTCATTATATTGCAAATACCACATTTTAGCCAAACAAACACCCTTATTGTAATTTTTTTACTCCCATGTTAGACCACTGATAATGGTATGTATTAAAATTAAAACACTTCCATGTGGGGGTTGAAACGAATATAACAATGATATTCGATGAAGGTTAAAAGTGAAAGGGATATCATTTTAATTATAAAAACAGCAAATCTATTAAATTTCAATCATAAAATTTTCATGCTTAAACGTTAATGTCACATTTCAAAGACGATTATTGTGTTTTAAAGAATATATATACTATATATATAAATGTGTGTAGATATATATATATATATATATATATATATATATATATATATATATATATATATATATATATATATATATATATATATATATATATATATCTACACACATTTATATATATACTGTATACTATATATAAATTTACACGTACATACATACACGCAATAGTGTGGTTATATATATGATATATATTTTAAAGAGTATATATAATTTAAATTTTTATTATGTACAATATATAATATATCTATAATATTAGCATTCATTGAGGCAATAACAAAGCGACCTTACAAACTCGAGCATTTTCATCGAATTTCCTTACAGATCCGAGTGTTGCGGATGGGTCATGCAAAGGCAAGAAGATATAAGGGTCAGGACGCTTCACGGGAATGTTCCCTGCAAGACGATTGGATCGGTCAAACATAAAGACCACCGGTACAAAGTATTTGTAGAGACAACCTCAGAAAAGTGCCCTTTTGTAAGCGACAGGTGAGTGTTTGCCGAACATGACTCGGGCGTGTTCGTTTGTTTGGCTTCGGTTTTGTCACAAAACCCCATCAGCCTGAAAGGCGATGTCGAAAATTGCAAGCGGTGTCGGAAGGCGATTGCAATAAAAGGTGTCAAACAGCGATTTCATCAGAATTGTGCGCGAAATCACATCCGTCGTAATGCACGTGCACTGTTCTCTCTGGCATTGACAGCGACATTAATCAGGAGATATGGGGAGCATATATATATATATATATATATATATATATATATATATATATATATATATATATATATATATATATATATATATAATATACGCATGTACATCAGGTGCAGTCATCCATATATACATGTACATCAGGTGCAGTCATCCATATGTATTTCTATATATCTGTGTTATCACTGAACTACTCCTCCAAACTTTTGTTTATGTGGTGATGAATTGTTTTAGTAACGTGGCTGTGGGGTGTTTTGATTTATGTGGTTTTTATGTGGTGATGAGGTGTTTTTAATAACATGGCATTTACGTGGTGGTGAGATGTTTTTAATAACGTGGAGTTAATGTGGTGGTGAGGTGTTTTGAATTACGTGGTGTTTACGTGGTGGTGAGATGCTTTTAATAACGTGGAGTTTATGTGGTGGTGAGGTGTTTTGAATTACGTGGAGTTTTTGTGGTGGTGAGGTGTTTTGAATTATGTGGTGTTGATTTGGTGGTATGTTTTGAATTACGTGGAGTTTACGTGGTGGTGAGATGCTTTTAATAACGTGGAGTTAATGTGGTGGTGAGGTGTTTTGAATTACGTGGTGTTTACGTGGTGGTGAGATGCTTTTAATAACGTGGAGTTTATGTGGTGGTGAGGTGTTTTGAATTACGTGGAGTTTTTGTGGTGGTGAGGTGTTTTGAATTATGTGGTGTTGATTTGGTGGTATGTTTTGAATTATATGGTGTTTACGTGGTGGTGAGGTGTTTTGAATTATGTGGTGTTTACGTGGTGGTGAGATGTTTTGAATTACATGGTGTTTACGTGGTGGTGAGGTGTTTTGAATTATGTGGTGTTTACGTGTTGGTATGCTTTGAATTACGTGGTGTTTACGTGGTAGTGAGGTGTTTTGAATTATGTGGTGTTACGTGATGGTGTGTTTTGAATTACGTGGTGGTGAGGTGTTTTGAATTATGTGGTGTTTACGTGATGGTGTGTTTTGAATTACGTGGAGTTTACGTGGTGGTGAGGCGTTTTGAATTACGTGGTGTTGATGTGGTGGTATGTTTTGAATTACGTGGAGTTTACGTGGTAGTGAGGTGTTTTGAATTATGTGGTGTTTACGTGGTGGTGAGATGTTTTGAATTACATGGTGTTTACGTGGTGGTGGGGTGTTTTGAATTATGTGGTGTTTACGTGTTGGTATGCTTTGAATTACATGGTGTTTACGTGGTAGTGAGGTGTTTTGAATTATGTGGTATTATGTGATGGTGTGTTTTGAATTACGTGGTGGTGAGGTGTTTTGAATTATGTGGTGTTTACGTGATGGTGTGTTTTGAATTACGTGGTGTTTACGTGGTGGTGAGGTGTTTTGAATTATGTGGTGGTGAGGTGTGTTAAATAATGTGGTGGTGAGGTAATTTGAATTATGTGGTGGTGGGGTGTGTTTAATAATGTGGTGGTGAGGTGTTTTGAATTACGTGGTGGTGAGGTGTTTTGTATTACGTGGTGGTGATGTGTTTTGAATTTTATGGTGGTGAGGTGTTTTGAATTATGTGGTGGTGAGGTAATTTGAATTACGTGGTGATGAGGTGTGTTTAATAATGTGGTGGTGAGGTGTTTTGAATTACATGGTGGTGAGGTGTTTTGTATTACATGGTGGTGACGTGTTTTGAATTTTATGGTGGTGAGGTGTTGTGAATTATGTGGTGGTGAGGTGTTTTAAAATACCTGGTGGTGAGGTGTTTTGAATTACGTGGTGGTGAGGTGTTTTAAAATACCTGGTGGTGAGGTGTTTTAAATTTCGTGGTGGCGAGGTGTTTTTAATTTCGTGGTGGTGAGGTATTTTTAATTTCGTGGTTGTGAGGTGTTTTTAATTTGGTGGTGGTGAGGTGTTTTTAATTACGTGGCGGTGAGGTATAATCGTCCCAAACATCCAGTCTGCACCTACCCATCCCATATGTATGTGCTGAGGGGTTCTTTTTTTATTTCATTTTTTTCAACATAAATTGCTTATAAAAATGTAATATCACAAACGCAACAAATAAATTTGTGCAAAATAATTGTTTGTACTCTGATTGGTGTAAATCACGACAACACAGCAACTCAGGTACAGTCATTATCCTCAGCTAACGCAAGCCCAATCCTCTGTAATGATGCGTGGTGAGGTGACCGTAGCAAGCCGAGCCAAGCTAGTATCTATATTATAATAGCCATAGATGGATGATTCTGTCTGTCTGTCTGTCTATCTGTTGGGTGTCTGTCCGGGGTGTGGCTTACTTGGTTTGCAGAGTAGCTCCACCCATAGCTCCACCCATTCTGGGAGTGGCTTCATATAATTATAAACAAATATCCACCATTTTATTAACTCGCATAGCTTTGAGGCCTGTTTTGTAGGCCCGTGGTGTCTTGCTCTCTCTCCCAGTTTTATTTCAAATCAAATTCGATATATCATTTCATTTTTCACAGTCGCTAACATAGTTTTAGACTCGGTTGAAAAAAAACGGGAAGAAAATCCAATGAAAGTTGCCGTTTATAGAACGAAATGAATTCTCAAACGCCTGTAACTTCAAGGCCATTGAGTCTCTCTCACGCCTTTATCTCCAATCTAACTCACCATATGATTTCATTTTTATCGATGGTTTTAGACTTGGTGTCAGCAATAATTGAGAACATTCCACACACGCGGGAAAATGCAGAGATATATTTTTAAAAATCGCGTCATGGTGTATCATACACCGCCCAACATGACACCGACGGCAACGTGTCAATATATATTAAAAATTCGCTTTTGCTTTTCCGTTAAGATATGTTACTTTTTCGTTTGATGACAGTCGTCACAAAAACATCAACAATGATGCCGACATATATTTCTTCGTTTTTATTTCATTCAACATTATTAGCCGGAAGTAAAATATGTTTCAGGAAATTACCGAGAGATATTTCTTCGTTTTTTTTATTAGTTATGTGCGCATACACTTTAAATAGGTTTATTTGAAATCTTTAATTTTCCACAAACATTCCACACACGCGGGAAAATGCAGAGATATATCTATCTATAATTCCAGTAATCTCTGTGTGTGTGTATGCGACCGCTGTTTCTCGACAACTACCGGTCCGATATACTTGAAACTTGCCAGGTATATTGCTGGGGACCCGAGGATGTGCCTTTTCAAGGTTTCATATTAATCGGACAATTACTTACCGAGCTATGTCCAAAAAACGATTCAACCAATCAGAGAGCAGCGAGCTATCGCGTGTGCCGAACGTGGCGAACACACTCTGCCTCGGACGGCACATTTGAGAGCGTATTCATTTATTTCACGTTGGCAAACTATGTTGCCGCTATGTTGGCTTTAAACTATGTTTTAAAACTAATTAAAACCATTTCATGTAAATAGAGGGGGGGGGGGGGATTGTCACTGTACTCGCAAGCCGTTCGCCGTTCGCTTTGGCGTTGCGAATGAACCAAAACATTTCATGGGCCAAACCATTTCATGTAAAGCGTTCGCCGTTCGCTTTGGCGTTGCAAATGGACCATAACATTTCATGAACCAAACCATTTCATGTAAATAGAGGGGGGGGGATATAATTTTAGATATAGATATAGTACGGGCATGCCCTAGTTTTTAAAAATCGCGTCATGGTGTATCATACACCGCCCAACATGACACCGACGGCAACGTGTCGATATATATTAAAAATTCGCTTTTGCTTTTCCGTTAAGATATATTACTTTTTCGTTTGATGACAGTCGTCACAAAAACGTCAACAATGATGCCGACATATATTTCTTCGTTTTTATTTCATTCAACATTATTAGCCGGAAGTAAAATATGTTTCAGGAAATTACCGAGAGATATTTCTTCGTTTTTTTATTAGTTATGTGCGCATACACTTTAAATAGGTTTAATTGAAATCTTTAATTTTCCACAATATAATTTACTTGCCATTTATCATTTGATGATTACGAGACACTTCCGCTTGAGGATCGTGACAATTCATGCGCTGCGTGGAAACTTCTATTTCCAAAATGAATGAGACGATCGATGAAGAACGCAGACTTGAACAGGATGCAGGAAGAAAACGAATGAGACGAGCGAACGAGTCCATCGACGAACGTCAATGCAAACTTGCAGGGTCACCTGTGGGAATCCCACGGGCATGGATGTGTGTGACATTTCGACATATTGAGTTAGATGCTGCACATTCATTTTTACAAAATGGTTACTGGCAAGTCATCAGATCCAGAAATGGTGTAATGAACACAATTTATTTACGCGCAAGCAAGAAAGCAAGACGGGCCGATTTCCGATTCCGACAGGCGAGACGGGCCGACGGGCGAGCCGGGCGAGATGGGCCGACGGGCCGACGGGCGAGACGGGCCGATTTGGAGCAAGAAAAAGAATGAGACGGGAGAAAAACGGGAGAAACGAGACGGGGAAAGCCGATTGGAGAGGCAAGTGAGGAGCGATTGGAGAGGCGAGTGAGGAGCTATTGGAGAGGCGAGTGAGGAGCGATTGGAGAGGCGAGTGAGGAGCGATTGGAGAGGCGAGTGAGGAGCGATTGGAGAGGCGAGTGAGGAGCGATTGGAGAGGCGAGTGAGGAGCGATTGGAGAGGCGAGTGAGGAGCGATTGAGAGGCGAGTGAGGAGCGATTGGAGAGGCGATTGGAGAGGCGAGTGAGGAGCGATTGGAGAGGCGAGTGAGGAGCGATTGGAGAGGCGAGTGAGGAGCGATTGGATAGGCGAGTGAGGAGCGATTGGAGAGGCGAGTGAGGAGCGATTGGAGAGGAGAGTGAGGGATTGGAGAGGAGAGGAATATGAGGGATTGGAGAGGAGAGGAGTGCTAGGTGGAGAGAGGAGAGTGTCAGGTGGAGAGAGGAGAGTGTCAGGTGGAGAGGAGTGAGGGGTCACATATTATGTGAAATAAATAAATTGTGTTCATTACACCATTTCTGGATCTGATGACTTGCCAGTAACCATTTTGTAAAAATGAATGTGCAGCATCTAACTCAATATGTCGAAATGTCACACACGTCCATGCCCGTGGGATTTCCACGGGTGACCCCACTAGTCTATATTATAATAGGCTACGGTGATTCTGTCTGTCTGTCTGTCTGTCTGTCCAGGGTGTGGCCTAGTCCGTTTGCAGAGTAGCTCCACCCATTCTTGGAGAGGCTTCATGTAAACAAATATCCACCATTTTATTAACTCGAATACCTTTGACGCCTGTTTAGTTAGGCCCGTGTTGTCTTTCTCTCTCACACAGGTTTATTTAAACTCTAATTCGATATATCATTTCACTTTTAACAGTCGCTAACATAGTTTTAGACTCTGTTGAAAAAAAAACGGGAAGAAAATCCGATGAAAGTTTCCGTTTATAGAACGAAATGAATTCTCAAAGGCCTGTAAAATAAAGCCCTTTCATTGAGTCACCCTCACGATTTTATCTCGAATTCACCATCTGATTTAATTTTTATCGATGGTTTTGGACTCGGTGTCAGAAATAATTGAGAACATTCATGCACACACGGGAAAATGCTGAGATATATTTTTAAAAATCGCGCCACGATGATACACGAAAATACACTGCCTAAAATAACAGTCTGGGAAAATGTCGACATATATTAAAAATTCGCTTTTTCTTTTCCGTTAAGATATATTACTTTTCCGTTTGTTGACAGTCGTCACAAAAACGTCAACAATGATGCCGACATATATTTCTTCGTTCTTATTTCATTCAACATTATTATCCGGAAGTAAAGGTTCACGTGTTCATT
>NC_136262.1:206079499-206166999 GCF_964187855.1 Myxine glutinosa | reverse complement strand
TCGCCGGAGGCGCTATAAAAGGCGCGCACGCAAGTGAGTCGTGAGTTGGTCGTCAAGAAAGAGAGTCGTGAAGAGTCAGTCAGTAGAGTCGGTGGTCAGTTGGTTGCGTTGGTTGCGGTGAGGAGTCGGTGGTGGTGGTCAGTTGGTTGCGTTGGTTGCGGTGAGGAGTCGGTGGTAAAGAGTGAGTGGACCAAGAACGAGTTGAGGGTTTGGACCAGACGAGTCGGACAAGGCCTGGCAAAGCACGCGACGTCCACAGCAGCCACAACAGCAGCTTGGGGGCCTGAACGGCGGTTTGGAGCAGGGCTGTAAAGGAACGGCGGCTGCTAAACGCGCCGGTTGAGCTGCAGGACCCCCTTGGACCTCCCTCTCCCTCCAGCCATCCACCTCCTGCCTTTCCACCCTTCTTGTGTACGTGAGTTTGTTCTGTTTGTTCTGTCCTGGGTTAATTAAGTCTGTATAAGCTAGTATTTTCACTGTGTCACCTGCGTCTGATGTGTTGTAAATAAACCTTGATTGCTCCTTTTTGCTTGTGTAAATAATAAATCCCATTACTCGTCTGTACGTCTTCTCGTTTTATTCCTTTTCCTCTTTGCATTGCGTCGTTTTAGTCTTTTCCCTCATTGAGCAGCTGCGGTGCGATCCGGCCAACGTTTGGGCGGGATCGGGTTCTAATCGGGGAGTAACTGTTCGGTCGCGGAGCCTTCGCTCGGCCCATCATAACATCTAAACCGCGATCAGTAACAATTGGTGTCTGGGAGTGAGATTCGGGGCCCGAACCAAATTTTTAAAACATCTAGAAAAAATTTGGTCAAAATTTGGAGCGGACGAAATTTGTTTTGTTTTAAAGCAAAACCCGAATTTTGAAATCGCGCCATGGCTGGTCAAGGCGACGGGATGCCGGTGGGAGAGATAGACGGGGTAGAATCGACCCAGGACCCCAGGGAAGAAGTGGGAAAAGTGGTGGAGGAGAGTAAAGAAGGTGTGGTTGAGGGGGTATCAGGTGCACAAAATGGCGCTCTCGCGCACGAGGTTTCAGGCGCGCAAAAAGGCGCCTCGCACGAGCGCGCGGTAGCCGGACCCGCAGTGCCAATGGACTGGGGCGTTTTGATGATGCATTTCGGTGCCTCTCTGATGGGTGACAGTAAGGGATTTGATGCAATGATGGCTACCCAGGGGATAGACATGGGAAAAGTGAGGCACGAAGCAAGGTACAACCCGGTTGGATTTCAGGAGCAAATGAACGCCACGGCAAAAAGAATACAGGAAGACATTGACCGCAAGTTGGGCGAAAGGGTCCCAGGGGTGCACGAGGAAGTAACGCGGGTCGAGAAGCGCCGGTTGAACGAAGTTGAGAAAAGCGCGGGTACAATGACGGGGGTAGAAATCGCAACACGGGGTTTGGAAAAGCCGGCGACCGATGAGGTAGAGGGAATTTTATTAAAGCCAACGGTCGTCGAGGTGAGTAAAGAAAAAGCGGAAGTGGGCATTGAAATTGAAGAGATGACGGAGGTAGCCCAGGAATGGCAGGAAAAGATGGAATATGTGCAAAGTCCCTGCTCACATCACGATGCTGTCCTTAACCCGAATGGAAGTTTGCAGGTTTTGGTGCAGGGAGGAAGAAGAACCCTGAAGGTGAGACGTGCTGTTGTGTATTGTGCTGGGATATTTTGTAAGAGGATGTTTGGCGACAAAAGAATTTTCGCGCGCTTGGGATCGAGGAAGCATCCGGGCGTTGGTGAAGGGTCCCGTGTGAGTGGAAATGGCACGCGTGGGAGGAAAAAGTGTGCGTCAGGGGGTGAGCGTGTTACGAAGCGCGAGTGTGATACCGAGTGCGAGCGAGAATGCACGTCGGGGTGTACGAAGTGTGACACGGAGAGTAAGGTGGTGGTGGAACGTGTGCGAGGAAGCACACCTGAGTTGGTGGTGGCGCGAGTGTGGGAGAGCCCATGTGAGCGCGTTAGTGGGTGGATGCAAGAGTGCACGCCCATGGTGAGTGTTACGGAGGACGTAACGGAGGAGAGGTGTGGACCAAAGTGTGCGCAAGAGTGTGCGCGAGAGGTGTGGTGTGTAACAGGGAGAGCGTTGGTGGAATGTACGGACGGCGTTGGAACGCCGGGTTTTGTGAGGGTGAAAGGGGTAGCGTATGCGTGTGAGCATGCAAGTAAAGCATCGACGGTAACCGGGTTAGCGGTTAGGGCGACGGATAGCCGATGCGAGCACTCGGGGCGTGGGGTGCTTTGTTGGGTGCGAGGCCCGGCGCGGGTCGATGCTGCGTCGCTTCTCTTCGAAGCGTCGTTGCCGATTCGGGCTTGGCCTCGCCCCGCACGGTCGAGTCCGGGCTTTGTCGGGCGAGGCGACCGGTCCGGTTCAAGGGCGAGTGGGAGGAAGCGGAACGGTGCCCCCTTGTGGGGACGGGGTTCCGACCGGGGGAGATTGAGCCATCGGGCCCGGGACCGCAAGGTGCCGCGCCGAGATGGTGCGTGGAGCCTCGGTCCAACCAAACCACCTCCCATGAACCGAAAGCCGGACGGATTCAACCTGCAGGCGACCAAACCACCCGAATTCATTGCTCGGCTTTACGAACCGAGTTTAATGATGTCACGACGCACCGAGGCTAGGATATAGCGGACTGTGATGATGGTGATAGTGATTTGATACGAAATTTATAATAGTGGGTAGAATTGGCAGTAAATGGAAAATTTTTGAATTGGTTGGAATTTGGACGAACAAAATTTATAGTGAGAGATCCCCGATGTGGTGGGATGGCAAATCCACCATCCCTCACAGACGATGGGGCAAATGCGCAATAGTTTATGGGGTGGCTATGACAACCGAGCCAGGGAGGGCTTGGATAATGATAGGGATCTAGAAGAGATTGACATTAGGTAACGTTAAGGTTTAGTTAGTGACTGATACCTGTAGTGGGGACGCAGGTAGTTTAATATGGATGATAATGACGTGGGAGCGCAATAGTTTAAAGGGGCGACTGGGAAGCGCAAGTTTCAGAGGGGAGTAGTTAGCTGAGATGATGCCGTGTGTGTGAGGATTGAACAGGTGTGATTGAACAGGTGTGATTGCACAGGTGTGCAACTGAACAGGTGTGTGGAGCAGTGTATGAGTGAGTGATGGTGATGTGTGTTGTGTTGACCAACTGGTCCAGGAAGAGGAGGAGGGTGCAGGTGGCACCAGGTATGATTGCACAGGTGTGCAACGACAGGTGAATGGAGGACAGGTGTATGGAATAAATGGTATGGAGTATTGGAATGGATGGTCGTGGAGTGAGTATGGTGGAAATTGTGGAGTGGAGTGGATGGTGCGAAGGTGTGAATGGGGGAAGAGTGGACCCCCATCACGGATACCCGGGGCGGGTAGTGTAAGTGTTAGGTAGAGGGTATAGGTAAATTGTGGTTGGATATTGGCATCTGTGGTGCGGGTGAAAGAATGGTCTTTGGATGGGTGCATTAGTGTTGTGGAAATGGCTGGGCGTGTAGCCTGTTAGTGTGTGTAGTTGGTTTGGGCACTCCACCACTGTGAGGATGTCGGCCAGGTGAGGCCGCAGGTGGGCTCTGGGAGCCGGTAGTTGTGGATGGGGCCCGAGGATCCGGAGGACGGACCCGGGTAGCCCAGTGCCAGAGGGCACCAAGGGGTGACAGAGCCAGGAGAGGGCCTTCCCCAGTTAGTTAGGTTAGGGTGAGGAGCAGGTAAGCTCAGAGGCAACTGCAGTGGTGGAGGTGTGCAGGTGGGTAGACCTGCTGGGAGAGCTACACGTCGCAGCCCAGAAATTGTGCGAGGGCACCGGGAGATGAATCGGGGGAGTGAGACCCCAAATTGAGAAGCACCACAGTTTGGTCAATGGGAATTGGTTTTTAGAACCCATAGTGTAAGTGGCCAATGGATTGGCAGGGAAAGACCCCGGGTAGTGTAAAGTGTGTTAATGTCATTTAGAAAGTAGTTAGGATGAAGTCTCCTCGCACCATCTGCATCCACTCACCTGAGGTGACAGGTACTCCGCACCATGCCATGTTTAATTATTTTTACTGTGCAAATGTTTGGATTGTGAGACGCATCATGACGTGGGTGTGACATTGTGCTTTGATGTTCCATCTCTGCCTCCTTATGAGGATTGATGATGAATTTGGTGATGGCAAATTTTGAAGTAGAGGGATTGTGGAGACGAATTTGGTATAGGTGAAATATGGGGAAGACTTGACAGTAGTGACGAATTTGTAAATGTGTAGATTTTTGTACATATGGGGTAAGGGCAAGGGTAGGGTAGGTGACCGGGGGGTGACGTACGGTAGGGACGAGCTTTCTCACTTCGCCCTCCGTACGCATTTCGCCTTGCATTGCCTTATTGATGTGTACCCTTGTGACCTTACCCCTCGCTCAATTGTCTTTCCCCTTTTGTCTCCCACATGACCTGTGCGCCATTGGGTGCCGAGGGGAGCGTGCGTGGGTCGGCCATTGTGCGCCCGAAATTCCCAGAACCAGCTGTCTGCATCGATGCACCACATTATGGACCACATGCCTGTGGCCGAGCACCACTTATGGACCCCATGGGTTGGGGCATGGCCCCTCTGCTGGAACCGGCCATGAGGGCCCGAAATCTTGCTGGCGGACCTTGGCCACAGGGCACCGATGCCCCACAGGTGAACCACACTAGTCGGCCCTGTGGGCCATAAATAAAATAAATAAAAAGGACACATTGGGTGCAAGTTTTAATACAAATAGGCCGCCAGTAAGCAAAGCAAAAGAATGACAACATCTGGAAGACCAAATAATAATAACCAGCAGAGGGAGCCGAAGAGCAAGAGACACCTGCAGGGTTTGGGTTTGTTGGTTTTATTTTATTGATGAACAGTGGTGACTGCACTGATTGGTGCTTGAGAATGTATTGGTGTGTTTTTGGGTGCTTTCATGGTGCGTCGATGCAGAGCAGACTGTCTCCCCCCCCAGAAAGAACAATCACAGGTCCTGGGTTAGTTTTGTAAATAAAAATAGCGTCATTGTAAATAATGCTTCCCACCGTCAGTGTATAGTTTGAAGACCATTCCGCAATTCGGTTAACTGTGGGCATAAGTCTGTTAGGCAGGGTGCAATGGAGCAGCGGGACACATTTATTTATGTTTTAAAACTGTCGCACTCAGGGTCAGGTTAAAAATAGAGGGAACTACACCTACGTGTCACACTAAAAATAAAAGTTGTAGGCCCGGGACGTGCCTAAGAGGAGGAGGGTGCAGTGTTGCGGAGATGAGGACTGTATTTTTTTGATTGTGTGCTGTATTATTATTATTATTGTTTATTCTGCGCCCCCCTACCTCCGGAGCTGTGTAAAGGTGAAAGGGCATCCCATAATTAGTCCACAAGCATACACGTCAGCCAAGTAATAGAATACCCCTGTTGATAGTTATCTCTTATTCTGTGTTTTAGGGTAAGGCTGTGTCTCCCATTAATTGAAGTACTCCATTGCACCAGTGAAAGAGAATAGATCCCCTTTCATTCCCATCCCCAAAATCCCCATTTCCTTCACATCCCCTTTCGTCATTGCCGAGCCTCGATTGCCCATATTACATCCCCTCTCGTCATTGCCGAGCCTCGATTGCCTATATTACATCCCCTCCAAAACCACCATTGACCATGTGCTCGAGTCGGGGAAGAAAGGCGTGTCTCCACCTCGTCATAGAGGGGAAGAGGGGCGTGCCCGCCCGTCATCATCAAGGGCGGAGCCCGAGGGT
Organism: Myxine glutinosa; assembly: GCF_964187855.1. Classification (NCBI taxonomy): domain Eukaryota; kingdom Metazoa; phylum Chordata; class Myxini; order Myxiniformes; family Myxinidae; genus Myxine; species Myxine glutinosa. Next base: position 206,161,261 of record NC_136262.1, on the reverse strand, counting down.
CGCGCGACCAACCAGGGCCGAGGTGAGCACCCCGATGGGCGTGTCCAAAAGGCCGGCGGCTTAATCGCCGGAGGCGCTATAAAAGGCGCGCACGCAAGTGAGTCGTGAGTTGGTCGTCAAGAAAGAGAGTCGTGAAGAGTCAGTCAGTAGAGTCGGTGGTCAGTTGGTTGCGTTGGTTGCGGTGAGGAGTCGGTGGTGGTGGTCAGTTGGTTGCGTTGGTTGCGGTGAGGAGTCGGTGGTGGTGGTCAGTTGGTTGTGTTGGTTGCGGTGAGGAGTCGGTGGTAAAGAGTGAGTGGACCAAGAACGAGTTGAGGGTTTGGACCAGACGAGTCGGACAAGGCCTGGCAAAGCACGCGACGTCCACAGCAGCCACAACAGCAGCTTGGGGGCCTGAACGGCGGTTTGGAGCAGGGCCGTAAAGGAACGGCGGCTGCTAAACGCGCCGGTTGAGCTGCAGGACCCCCTTGGACCTCCCTCTCCCTCCAGCCATCCACCTCCTGCCTTTCCACCCTTCTTGTGTACGTGAGTTTGTTCTGTTTGTTCTGTCCTGGGTTAATTAAGTCTGTATAAGCTAGTATTTTCACTGTGTCACCTGCGTCTGATGTGTTGTAAATAAACCTTGATTGCTCCTTTTTGCTTGTGTAAATAATAAATCCCATTACTCGTCTGTACGTCTTCTCGTTTTATTCCTTTTCCTCTTTGCATTGCGTCGTTTTAGTCTTTTCCCTCATTGAGCAGCTGCGGTGCGATCCGGCCAACGTTTGGGCGGGATCGGGTTCTAATCGGGGAGTAACTGTTCGGTCGCGGAGCCTTCGCTCGGCCCATCATAACATCTAAACCGCGATCAGTAACAATATATATATATATATATATATATATATATATATATATATATATATATATATATATATATATATATATATATGTGTATATATATATATATATATATATATATATATGTGTGTGTGTGTGTGTGTGTGTGTGTGTGTGTGTGTGTGTGTGTGTGTGTGTGGATGTGTGTGTATATATGTGTGTGGGTGTGGGTGTGGGTGTGTGCATGTATGTATGTGTGTGTGTCTGTGTCTGTGAATAAGAGAGAGACAAAATTGTGAGGGACAGAGATGAAAAAACGAGATGTGTTTGTCTGTATGTGTATATGTGTGTGTGTATGTATGTGTGTGTATATATGTGTGTGGGTGTACGTGTGTGGGTGTACGTGTGTGTATGTGTGTGTATGTATGTGTGTGTATATGTGTGTATATGTGTGTGTACGTGTATATGTGTATGTGTGTGTATGTGTGTGTGGTTGTGCACGCACATGCATTCACATGTTATCAGAAGTAAATACATTGTGTAGATTACATCATTTGTGCATCTGATAAATTGCCAGTGACCATTTTGTGAAACTGAATGTGCAGGTGCAGCATCTAACTCAATATGTCGAAATGTCACACACATCCATGCCCGTGGGATTCCACTAGTATATATATTGTTACGGATCTCCGACGTCGGCTCTCCCCTTACCAAGAGGGGGTCAATCCCCTTGTCTCGCACTGGCCGACGTGGGTCCTGGGGGTCTGTGACGTCACTGGTGGTCAGCCACGACCAGGGTAATCGGGCCAGAGATCAAAAAAAAAAAGGCCCCCCGAATACCTGCTTACCGTGACCTCCCAACCCGCGAGGAGACAGCCCCGCCCAAGTCGCGACGGTAATGGACACGCCGAGCGAAGCCAGTCACGACCCAGGCCGTTAACAATGACTAACCCGATTGCGAAGCGCTGGCTGAAATCGCACCACAGGTACTCAATGGGGGAAATCACAAAGACGATCGGATGTGAATGAAGAAACCAAAGGTAAGAAATAACAGGGATTTATTACTATTTATACAAAACCAAAGAAGAAGAGAAGAAATAAAATAAAAGTAATATACAGGGAAATGGAAGGAGCAGAAGGACACAGAGCAATTCCTAGCATATCTACACAGGCTTACTTATTCCCAGGACAACACAAAGGACAGACGACAGGCAGACTCACACGAATGGGGAACTTGAATGCAGGAACGAATGGCTGGAAGGAGAGGAAGGTGGGACCACAGGGCTGGAGCTTGATCCCGCACGGGACGTTGGGGCTGGAAGTGAGTGGCCGCCAACTCCACCGCAATCTGGTTCATGTGCAGCAGCATGTCAGAGCTTCGCGCGCAGGAGCTGTTCCAAGCAGCGTCGTCTCTCCCTCGTACCTCTGCAGGTTGCGCGTCTCTCTCAGCACTCAGAACCTCCTGCCGAACTCCTCAACAACTCTCAGCTCTTCTCCGCTCTCTGACGAACCCTGAACTCTCTGGTGGGGGCTCTCCGCAATGGGTTATATAGCCACGCCCATGGAACTTTCACGAACCTCCTCGATCGTTCTCTCTCCGCCCTCTCAGGCCAAACCCCTCATTCTTGGTTGGTTGATCGGGGCTGGCTCACTCCTCCTCCTGATGATGATGGGCGGGCAACGCCATTCTTCTTTGAGTTGTAGCACATGTGCGATGGAGGGTGAATGCAGTTGGTAAAAAAAAAGGTAATGCAGTTGGTAAAAAAAAAAGGTAATGCAGTTGGTAAAAAAAAAAAGGTAATGTAGTTGGTAAAGGAGGTTCTGGGGCCATTGAAAGGGGATCTATCTCATTTGATTTGGTGCAGCGCAAGGTCAACTAGTGGAAAACAGAGCCTTATACTGATACACAGACTAAAGAAATAACTATTGAGAGGTTCTATGATTGGCTACGTGCTTGTACATGGACTAGCTAAGCTGCACTCATTTCAATTAACAGCCATTTAAGGGGGAAATATACAAAGGGGGGTTATTAGGGATTTTAATACTAAATTTGATAAAGTGAAGGTTCTAGAAACCGCAACACAGCACCCTCATTCCTCACGGCACGGCTCGGGCCGACAAAACTTTAACTTAGTGTGACACGCAGGTGTAATTCCCTCTACAATTAAGCTGACCCTGAGTGCGACAATTTTAAAACACAAATAAGTATGTCCCGCTGTTGCGTTGCACCCTGCCTAACAGATTCACACCCACAGCTAACCGAATTGCGGAATTAATTTTGAAACTAAACATGAACGGTGGGGAGCATTATTTACAAATGACGTTATCTGATTATTTACAAAACGCAACCCAGGACCTGTCATTTTTCTCTTTGGGAGACAAAAAGAAATTCCTGTGGGAGGGAGGAGACAGCATGCACTGCATCGACGCACCAGCACCAATAAACACCAAAGCACCAATCAAAGAGCACCAATAATAAGCACCAAAATGCACAGTCACCACATAAAAGAAATAATCAGCAGATGACTTGCGACGTCTTCTCTGCTGGGCCGATGTTCTTGGCTGCTGGGCCGATGTTCCTGATGACTTCTTGCTTGCTGCCTAGTTTTTTTTTTTGTTTTTTTTTGTATACTGAATCGAGGCTCGTGAAAGAGCTAACATTTACTTCACAAACAAATCGACCAGACAAACAAAATACACAAAAAGAGGGAGCGGAAGACAAGATGGGGAGAAAAGGGGAAGCACACAAACACAACATCCGAGAGCAGGGAGATGTGTGGAAGGGAGAGGGCCCGGGGGGAGGAGGTATGGGAAGGGGGGGGGGGCTTGGTAATAAAAGGGCACAGAACGCGTCCACTTTTTAATTTTTTTAAAATTATGGCCAGCAGGGGCCAACTAAGGGTGGTCCACCTGCATGGCTTAGGTGCCACCTTTACTGTGGTCCGCAAGCAAGACTTCCCCAGCAGTGGGGCCAGGCCCCAACCCGTGGGGTCCATGAGTGGTGCTCGGCCACAGACATGTGGTCCATATTGTGGTGCTTGGCCGCAAAACGGCGGTCCATAAAGTGGTGCGTGGATGCAGGCAGCTAGTTGCGGGGATTCGGGCACACAGACGCGGCCTCCCGCACGCTCCCCCTCAGTGCCCAGAGAGCACGATCCATGGGTCGGGGAAGGAAGACAAAGTGGAATTAGCAAGGCAAGGGCGCAAGGGTACACATCAACAAAGGTAATGCAGAACGAGGTGCGAACGGAGAGCGAAGTGAGAAAGCTCGTCCCTACCGTACGCCACCCCCCCCCCCAACCCGTAACCTACTCTACCCTTGCCCTTACCCCATATTTACAAAACCTACACATTTACAAATTCATCACTACCGTCACGTCTTCCCCATATCTCCCCTAATTCCAAATTCGTCACAATCCCTCTAACCAAATTTGCAATCAATTCAAATTTCTCATCAATTCCTCATAAGGAGGAAGAGATGGAACAACAAGCACAATGTCACACCCACGTCATGATGCGTCTCACATTTCCAAAACATTTGCACAAAAAAACAATAAACATGGCATGGTGTGGAGGTCTGTCGTCACCTCAGGTGAGTCGATGTAGATGGTGCGAGGAGATTTCAATCCTATCTACCTTCTAAATGACTTTAACACACTTTACACTACCCGGGGTCTTTCCCTGCCAAACCATTGGCCATCTTACACGATGGGTTCTATAAACCAATTCCCATTGACCATACTGTGGTGCTCATCAATTTGGGGTCTCACCCCCCATTTTTCTACCTGTGCCCCCGTACAATTTCGGGGCTGGGTCGTGTGGCTCTCCTAGCAGGTCTTACTTACCTGCACACCTCCACCACTGAAGCCACCACCCGAGCTTGCCTAGCTCTTTCACTCTACCCTAACCTGGGGAAGGCCCTCCCTGGCACTTACCCCTCTATGCCCACTCTGGCATTGGGCTAGCCGGGTCCTCTCTTTAGGATCCTCAGGCCCCGCTGAACTCTACACAACTTTACCTGGCTCCCATAGCCTACCTGCGGCCTCACCTGGCCGACAGACTACCAGTGGCGGAGTGCTCATTTAACCATACATTCTAATTAAGCCACACACCCAGCCATTCCACTTCATTTATGCACCAACAAAAACACTACTTTCCACTACCCGCACCACAGATGTCAATATCCACCAAATTTACCTACTCCCTCTACCTAACGTTAAACTACCCTCCCCGGGTACTCGTGAAGGGGTCCATCCTCCACCCATTCACTCCTTCGCACCATGCACTCCCCCCCACTCATTCCACACACCATTTACTCCACACCATTCATTCACTTGCACCCTATGCAAGGCAATCACTCAATACACAATGACACACATCCTCAATACTCCATTCATACACTTCCACACACACGCACACATCATTCACGAGCATTGCCTCTCAATTCCTCATTTGCTCACCAGCACCACCAAGACTCTCATTCACAATGCCTAATTTCCGCCTAAACCTCAAGCTCATACACACAGCACCATCTAGCTATCTACTCCCTTCTAATACTAGTGCTTCCCGTTATCCCTTATACTAAGCAATCCCTCGTCATTATCATCTATCTAATCTCTCTACGTCCCCACTACTTGTACAATGTCTCTACTTAAATCTCAAGTCTCCTAAAGTCATTTCTAGGTCCCTAACCATTATCCTAACCCGCCCTCGGCGAGCTCACACTGCCAAACCCCATAAGTCTATAGTTCCTTTGCCCCAAATGTGAGGTGAATGGTAAAACTACCATTTGACATCACTACTACTACCAGAAGTCCATTAAACCTGAGCCTCTCGGTGCGGGAAATACATTCTTACTGCTCGGCTACGAAAAGCCGGCAATGCCTGCGGATGGTCAGTCTCCTGTAGGTTGGGTCCATCCGGCATTTTCGATTCTGGGGAGGAGGCATACTCGGGCCGAGGTTCCAGGCGCCCTCCCGGCGCAGAGCCTTCCGGTCTCTGGTCCGATGACCCAACCTCCCCCGGTCGGAACACCGCCCCTGTCAGGGGGAGAAGGTCCGACCTGGCCTTTCTCCCCCGGAATCGTGCCGGTCGCCGCTACGGCGCGGCACTGACCATACAGGGCGGGACCCGGCCTGAATCGTGCACAGCGCTCCTTGCAAGGGCGCCGCGGCAACGATCCCCGCCGGCCCCCGCAGCACACAAAGAACACCACGCCCCGGGAGCTCGCATCGGCTATACGTCGGCCTAAGCGTTGCCCCGGTCAGCGTCGATGCTCGAATCGCATGCTCACATCCATACGCGGCCCGTTCTATACTCTCACATCCCGGCGCTCCAGCACCTCCCATACATCCCACACATTTCGTTACTGCACTCTCTCTCCGTGCACTCTCTTCCGTTCCACACTCCGGTGCACACCACTCGCTGCCCGCACACTCCATTACACACCTCTATCGTGCACACCCTGGCGCACACTCTCCCGTTACGTACTCCGTAACACTCATGGGTGTGCACTCTTTTGCTGCACACCCAACCACGCGCTCTAATGTGCATCCCCGCACACTCTCCACAACCATCTCAGGTGTGCATCCTTGCACACTTTCTCCATCCATCTCACACTCTGTGTCACACTCACTCCCACTTTCACACTCTGTAACACACTCGCGCTTTGGTGCACACTTTTTCCTCACACTCGAGCCATTCTCTTTCGTACAGCGCACCACGGACATCCCACAAGCGCCCGGGTGACGCCGGGATCCCAAGCGCACGAAAAATCCTTTCGCACCAAACCTTTTCGCGCCATATACAGCTCGGCTTACCTTCGGGATCCTTTTCTCCACACACACCTGCAAATCTTTATTGGGATTAGCAAGTATGGCATCATGATGCGAACACGGACATTGCACATATTCCATCTTTTCCTCCCGCGATTGCTCTTCTAAGTCCGCCGTTTCTTCCACCCCAATTTCCACTATAATGATTTCATTTTCTTTTTTCTCGACGACCGCTGGCGCTAATAAAATAAAATTTTCTAATTCAACGGCCGTCGGCTTTTCCATCCCCCGTGTCACGATTTCTACCCCGGCCCACCCGGCTGAGCTCTGCTCAACCTCGCTTAACCCGCGCTCCTCAAGCCTCCCTACCCCGTCGCATACCCGTGTGCCTTTCCCGCTCGACCTGCGGTCAATGTCCTTCCCCAATGCTTTTATTTCATACATGGCTTCCTCCCTCGCTAATCCCTCGTTTATTTCTCGGGCTTGGCCATTCACGTCCTTCAACTGGCCCCCTAATTTTTTTTCTAACCCCCCAATTTGACTTCCCATATCATTTCTCAATCCCCCAATTTGGTTTCCCACATCGTTTCTCAATCCCCCAATTTGGTTTCCCAATTGCTCACTGGTACCCCTTGCTTCGTCTCTCTGCATTTCTATAGATGCTCAAAGTTGTTCTATGAGCACATACAGGTCCCAACCCGCTGGCACCGCGGGCTCGGCTCTCGCCGCCATGTGCGAGGCGCCGCCATTTTGTGTGCCTGCAACCCCTACTGCTGCATCCTCTCCAACTCCCTCTTCCATTTCTCTCAATTGTCCCCCTTCTTCCCGGGGGTCCTGGGTTGCCTCCAACTCCTCCTCATCTAACCCCACCGGCATCCGATCGCCTTGGCTATCCATAGCACGATTTCAATTTAGATGTTAAATAAAATTTCGGCCGCTCGTAATTTGGAGTGCGCTAGGCGCACTTCGGGTCCAAATCCCACTCCCAGACACCAATTGTTACGGATCTCCAACATCGGCTCTCCCCTTATCAAGGGAGGGTTAATCCCCTTGTCCTTTTATCTGGCCGACGCGAGTCCTGGAAGTTATAATGTCCTTCCTGTTGCGGCGTTAGGTAGGGTTTGTTAGGCCTAGGGATTCGCTACTACCTAAGTACTAACGCCGACCGGAAACGAGGGAATAACTCCCGCTCGAATCATGGATATGGATGGAATATGCCGAGCGGATAGCAATCCGCGACCCGAGCTGTTAACAATTGACTAGACCCGATTCTAAGCGGTTGCGATCGTGTCATGCTTACCCAATGAGAGAAGAGACTGATGCGATCGGATAAGAGGAAACAAGGAAAATAGGAAGAACAGAACAATTTATTAACAAATGTAAAAGAAGAAGAAGAGGAAACGAAAGGATGTACAAGAAAGAAAGAGGAAGGAGAAGTACACAGGGCAGTCTTAAGTACAGTCTTAACTTATTCCCTGGACAACCGGGCCCGTCTCACACACACAGACACTCACACAGGGATTGCAGATGGTAGGTTGATGGTCACCAGCGTGTCCAGGCTCCAGTCCGGCTCCGGTCCAGGCGATGAAAAACCCGGCAGGCAGCTCTTCGTATAGCGTAACAAGGGCGGACAATTGTAATGACTGGGGGGAAAGCTGGTATTTTCGCGTACGTAATATGCGCACGACCCCCGCCAAATGCCCCCTCCCCAATGTCCTGCTTTGAAATCCCAATGCCAGTGAGCCCTCGGTAATCACGACAGTCCTCATGCAACGCGCAGTTTGTCCAAGTCCTCTTAGCGCAAGCTTCCGCTGTAAGTCCTCTCAAAAGCGCATATATTCTCGAGTCCTTTTACCAAGCGCGCTTCCAACAAGTCCTGTCAAAGGGCTTTGTGCGCTGGCTTTCACAAGTGAAGCCAGCGAACGCTCCGCGAGCCCAAACCACGCCCTGTCAGGCGATGTCACTCCAGCCCTGGTTGGCTGGTTATCGCTTACCGGCCCCGCCCTGACGGCTGGGTGATGTGGCCACACCTCCTCCTTGGTGCTCCACCCCCTTTTTCCGGGCTTCACCTCGTGGCTTATGGCGGCGTTGAACGAGCCATGCTCAAGGGCAGCGAAGGCTGCTGCTGCTGACCAAGGAGCGTACCAAATTGGGAGGGGCCATGGGGCACAGACTGGGGAGCACGCCTAATGGCGTCGCTTGGAGGGAGGCTGCAAAATGAACGAAAGGGCCTACTCTTATTTGATCGACGCAACGCAGATTCAACTATTGGAAAATGGCCTTATCTAACACATACTGAGGAATAACTGATGTCCTATGGTGACCTACGTGTTGCTTGTGGCCTATCTATGAGGTGCTACCTTTAACCTTTAATGATGTCATATTTACAAGCAAGTGTGGGTTCTCAAAACCGCAACAATATATACTGCACATACACAGGGTGTTCCAAAAAGACCAGGACAACTTTGGTTGGTAATATATTTAGAACCACAAATTTTGCAATGATACCCCTTGATTTATATGATATAGAAGCCCATATAGTTTTGTGCCCACCAACAATCTTACTATAATTCACCAAATGTCCGTCTGTCCGTTCGAAGGTACCGCAAAATGGCTCAACTAACCGCAATGATATTTTGGGTGGGTATTACTGGGACCCCTGGGAGTAAAATAGGCTATATTGTTTTTCCAATTTTTCCAAGTTTTCCAATTTTCCAATTTTCCAGTTTTTTCAAACACGATGAAATAATATTTACAGATATGAACAGTGATGTGACTTTTGTTGAAATTCTACAAATACTGTTTATTCTACGTAAAAGGAGAGAGTAGATCGACTCCTGACGAACTCTTCCTATATAAATGTGTGGCTCCGAAGTAACATAGCAGCGTGTGCAAAGCGCCTGAGAAACAGGTGTAGCGGCCGCTTCCGTATTACAGATTCGGCGCGCACTCTTCACACATAAACGTGCGACGGAGAAAGACGTGTAGCGGCCGCTTCCATTTTGCAAAATTCAATCTTTTTTCAAAATGGGCGCCATGTACTGTTTAGATTTTGATGATTTGCGTGTGATATGATTTAACGTATGTTTATATGAATCGTTTAAAATTAAAAAAGCCTTCAATTTCTGATATTTTGCCTTTTCATTTGGGCCTCCCATTAAAGCCCCGCCCATGGGGCGGGTACAGTTACTAGTACACTTCAATGTGAGCTCTCTTTGTCTCACGCAGGGCAGCAAGGCGGTAAATGTGTTCTTGCTATATTTGGCTTGGCATGTTTGTGTCCACCAGTGAGCATAAAGCTTCTTCAAAAAGCTTCTTCGGCATAAAGCTTTAACACTGTTCTTGCTGATGTGTATGCCTCGAAGACAAAACAGCTAAGTCATCAGGAAAGTGTAGATCTAGGAAAGTTGGGTGAAAGGGTCCACGAGATTCCTCTCTGATATGATGTTTCTCATGATCCAGTTGATGGCAATCAGGAAGAGGATAGGTGACATGATACAACCTTGGCGACATCCTGACTCCACAGGGAAGCACTCTGATAGGGAGTTGTACATGATGGCATTGCATTCTACATGTTCAAATAATTTGTTTATTAGGGTAACCATTAAAGGTGGGCGCGATTCGGAAAATTTTAAGTCCGCTTACCGCTTATCCGCTCCGCCAGCCCGTGTAGTCCGATTCGCTTATCCGCTTCAGCAGCCGAAAATCTTAGTCCGCTTACCGCTTATCCGCTTCGATTCGATTTTTTAAAAGCGCTTCGACGTTTTTAAAGCGATTTTTGACGTTTCTAAAGGGAATTTAATGCTTTTTAAGCCTAAATAGCCATTTCTAACTACTACAAAGACAAACAAAGCTTTTAAGATCAAAAATATACATTTTTATTTAAATAAAATTTATTCAAAATGTATTGAAATAAAGTTTTCCACTCGACTCTACTCTACTCTACAGTTAATTTAAATATAATTTTAATATATGCAAGTTACATTAAAGAAAAATCAATTTGCCCGTCCTTTCTTTGACAAGAGAGTCTACTAGTCAACAGACTAGCACTAGCAGTCTGTTGACTAGTCCTCGTCTTCCTCCTCCACCTCGTGGGCCTTCTTGAGGATTTGGAGGTTGCCCTTCATGAAGACGAGGGCCTCGAAGTTCGGTGCAGCCAGGGCCGACCTCTTAGGCCTGAGGATGTCCGACCCGTAGCTGAACACGCGCTCGACCGAGGCAGAGCTCGGGAGCGGCGTGTTATGCCTGAGAAACAGAGTTACCCAAGCATCACGGAACTCGAGCGGGAAGAGATTGGGCGAGAGCTGTAACGTTTGGTTATTCAGACACAAACAAGTCAACAAGATGGCGGGCCAACGGACTGCCGTTTATTCGTCATGGTGTCGTGAACATGCCGTAAACCATGACGTGAACATAACGTCATGATGTAATGCGTTATGTTACAACCATGTCGTAAACCATGACGTGAACATAACGTTATGATATAATGCGTTATGTCGCAAGAGCCGAGTTGTTAGGGTTTCACTTATTATTCACTTAAATAAATATTCACAATTCTAGAGTAACGGCTCAGGCTAACAGCTGATTTGGCGAATCGCGATGCGCTTTAATTTTTCGGTAGTCCGCTTACGCTTATCCGCTTCGGTTTCCGGGGGTTGTTCCGATTCGCTTATCCGCTTCGAAAACGTTAGTCCGCTGCAGCGGATAAGCGGATAAGCGGACTTTCGAAGCGGACCGCCCACCTTTGGTAACCATCTTCTGTGGAATTCCATAAGATCTCTGTATCTTCCACAGACTCTCTCTATGTACATGATAGAATGCTTTCTTGAAGTAACTGAAGTTGATGTAAAAAGGTGTATTGCATTGTAAGCACTGTTCAATGATGTTATGTAGTGCAAATATTTGGCCGATGCACTCTCCTCCTGCTCTGAATCCCGATTCTCCTGTCCCTGCTTGATGTCAATAACCTTGTCAATCCTGTTGAGGAGTATTCTCCAGAAAATCTTGCTGGGGATTGGGAGTAGTGTTATTCCCCACCAGTTATCACAGTTACCGAGATCACCTTGCTTGGATAGCTTGACAATGAGGCGTTTAGTCCAATCATTAGAAATAGCATCCTTCGTCCAAACTGTTCTGAAGAGGTCACTGAGCACCCTTGTTGCAGTGCTGATGTCAGTTATGAGCATTTCAGCGTGCATTAAATCAATGCCAGGGGTTTTTCCACTCTTCATGGATTTGATTGCAATTCTGACTTCTTCTTCAGAAGGTGACTCAATGTTGATCTTGTCGAATTGCGATGTCCGAGGAGGCACGGACGACACTGTACTGAATTACAAGCCGTTTATTAGGAACTTACACATATGCTGAGAAAAAGCTAGGCTTCATATCAATGCCAAAGCCCTTCTGAAAAGCATTCAAAGTCCACCCTCTTTATATACACAGGGAGAACATTAGCGCAGCAAAGATTAGCATCTTTAACAGGAAGCTTTCCACAAGAACATGTCACGTGCTCATAGCACCTCACCTGCAATCTTGAAGTTCAGTTTCTCAATAAAGCGTATGCAGTTTGTGCTTAGGCAGGAATGTACAGGTTTCCTGTAATTTGTTCGATAAGCCAAGGCCAACATCAAGACAAAAGGAAAAAGTCATCCCAGCTTGTGGTCATTCATGCAAGCAAAAGTAAAGTTAATAAACATGTTTTCAAACTACTACAATCTTAAGGATATCCTCTGTTGGTGGAGGGTCATCTTGTTCATCTGGCTCGGGTCTGTTCAGGTGTTACGTGCTCCTCCCCGACCCCATGGTCGCAATGTACCTCCGAGTCCCGAGAGGAGCCATGGCAGAAAAACATGTTATTCTGTGTCAGAAAAGCAATAGTGAAACCACACCAATGATTAATCAACCAACCAATATTGTATTAAAAATCACACAAGAATAACGGTTCAACAAATAGCAATCAAAAGGTACACTCAATACATTTTATGATTGTACCATCAACTTGCATAGGATAACTCATGGTGTTCCAAGTGAGTGGAAAAACCTTCCCCAATGTCTCTATATTCCCGTCCTCAAGACGAGGTTGACTCGCTCCAGCGATCGCTAGAACAATGTCCAAACGAGAACAGAATCACGTGCGGATGGCAAGGGCAGTCGCACCGCCGAAGCAGCTCTCAGGCGTAGGCGGTCGAAGCGACGCAAAAAGTCACGTGGTCCAAAACCAAAAGCAAACTCGCGGCGGAATGGGAAATCCCAAAGGCCCCCTCCAGATAGGAACGTTCCCGGTTCAGTCGGCGAACTGCCACTTAAACTTCAAACTCAGTGTTGTGCACACACATCCCCGACAGACGACAGGATGGTGAAAAAGCTGATGCGTAGCCAAGACCTTTTATTGAACAAAGCACGAGTGTCAAAATGGCCAACGGCTCTTACTGGAGTCGACACGACCCGGTGATGATTCTTCAGAATCGCAACGCCCAAACCTGACCACGCAGATTTTTCAATCCCCAAGCGATAACACCTATCGCAGGAACTCCTTTCAAGGAAACTCAAAGTTCACTCACGACTTTCGTTCGACAACCCTCGCTACGGAGCTGGAAGCTACTCGCTTCTTGTCCGACTTCACTCGCCATGCCCTCGCCCTCCTCTTCTTCCTCGTCTTCCGGTTCCTGATCTGGTTTCCTGTTTCATTTAGCATTAACCCTTTTACATTTTGATAATACTAATGGCCATTTCACTTAAACAATGATGATAATAATACAACATAGAACCAGAAATGTTTCAAGGGGATGAAAACCACAACAACGGAAGTGACGAATCCGTAACATCAGGGCATCATGGAAGTGTTGAACCCACTTGCTGCTTGCTGCCACTCTGTTAGTATAACATTTCCTCTTTTATCCTCCACAGGGGCAGAGTGGTTGCTGTCTTTACTGCACAGTTGTTTGCTGATCTTATACACAGTGCTCATCTATCTCCTTACTGCAGCCTGCTCAGCTTCACCAGTGCGAACTCCTCTCAAAATGACCTCTTCTCTTGGTGTGCACTCTTATTGACTTCATCGTTGACCTTGTAAGCTTTCTGGACCTGTTCCTGGAGCCTAGTTGACAGTGCGCACAACAACTTTTCCTTCAACTGCTTCTTTCATCTATTTTCTCCCATGTCCCTGATGTTAACCCTCTTTATATATTTTTCTTTCTAAAGCCAATGACTTTCTGTGCAGCTTCTTTTTATACCTCCTTGATGGTATCCAATTGCTTCATGACAGCTTGTTCTTCTTCCTCTGTTAAGGTAGCTGGTGCCCTAAAACCATTTCTCAACTCTATGCCAAAGTCTCTTTTGTGGCTTTGAGACTTTAGTATTAGTTTGACAATGTCAAGATGTTTTCTGTCTTGATTCTGTGTTTCTGCCTTTTGGAGCTGCAGCTTGATACTTGCTGCAACTAAATAGTGATTACTGTTCGCATCAGCGCCACGAAAAGTGTGTACGTCCTGTAGAGATCTTCGCCACTTGTTGTTAATGATGATGTGGTCAATGTGGTTGATTGTATGACCATCAGGCGATGTCCAAGTAAGTTTGTGCACCTTCTTGTGGGCAAAGACGTTACTGTGGCGGGCACAAGGGACAATAATTCCACGCACCAGTGGGTGGCGCGAGCGTCCAGGCGGGGAACGAAAACGCATGCCCCGCCTTTCGACCGATCGGCCACGCCCGGGGGCAAGGCGTGGCCTTGGGACATATATGCAGGCTCTAAGCTCGAGCCCACCCAGTGCTGAAGTGCGAGCTCTTAATAAAGACTCTTTGTTTGTACCAACGCGTTGTGGCCGACCTCTCTGGCAATCGAGTCATGTGTGCACAGCACCACACTGGTGACCCCGATTTGTTCAGCCGTTGCTGACCCCCGAACGCGCCATGGCTACCAACGCCGTCGCCGTCAAACTCCCGGAGTTTTGGGAAGCACAAGCCGACGTTTGGTTTGTGCAGGCCGAAGCTCAATTTCAGCTCCGAGGCATCATGGCAGACGAGACCCGGTACGACCACGGGGTCGCCGCCCTCGGGCCCGGCACTGCCGCCCGAGTCGTGTCCATCCTTCGGCGCCCGCCGGGCGACAACAAGTACGAGGCGCTCAAACGTCTCCTCCTCGCCACGTTCGGGCTCACGGAGACCGAACGGGCCGACCGCCTCCTGGACCTGCCCGCCCTCGGCGACACACGACCATCCATCCGGATGGATTTCATGCTGTTGCTGCTTGGAGACCAGCGCCCGGATTTCTTGTTCCGTGCACTTTTCGTCCGCCAGCTACCTGCACAGGTGCGCCTCGCGCTGGCCGGTTCCAAACTCTAACGAAACCCCATGCCCTGGCTGGAGAGGCCGACAAGTATTTCGCGGCCTGCGACACGCGGTCGGTGTACGGTGCTGCCATAGTGGCTCCCGGTGCAGAGGCTCCAGCGCCCCATACTTCCCTCGTGGCCGCTGCTATGCCCCGCCCACTACCACCACCGCCACCACCACCGCCACCGACAGGACCGCCGCGGGGGCCACCGCCACAAACCTGGTGCTACGACCATGCCAGGTTCGGCCGCAAGGCTAAAACGTGCCGCCCGCCGTGTTCTTTTGACAGGTCGGGAAACGACCGGCGCTCACTTGCGGCCATGAGCGTCGGCCATTCCGGCAGCCTCATGTTCATCACAGACACCTTGTCCGGGTGCCGTTTTATTTGCGACACAGGAGCGCATGTAAGCGTCCTCCCCGCCTCCACGTCCGACAAGCAAGCCGCGGGCTGGGGCCCCGCTTTGCTTGCCGCCAACGGTACACCCATCCGCACATTCGGGAAGCGTTGCCTCTCACTGCGGTTCGGAGAGCAGCGCTTTCAATGGTCGTTCGTGACCGCCAGCGTGCCAATGTCCCTGCTGGGCGTGGACTTCCTATGTGCGCATGGCTGTTGGTCGACGTGAAGCGCAGACGTCTCGTCCAGGCCGAAACCTTCAGCTCGCTCGCTTGTTCGCTGAGCGGCTCGTTGAGCGGCTCACTGAGCGGCTCGTTGAGCGGCTCACTGAGCGGCTCACCGAGCGGCTTGCCAAGCGGCTTGCTGGAAGGTTCCGTCCCGGCGAGTTTAGTTTGCACGCTTCCGGCAGCGGACGACTTTACCCGCCGCCTAACTAGTTTCCCGGCCCTCACGCGGCCCACCTTCTCATCGGTGGCCGTTAAACATGGGGTGGGGCATCATATACCCACGGTCGGGCTGCCGGTCTGCGCCCGGGCGCGCCGACTCGAACCCACGAAGCTCGCCGTGGCGAAAGCGGAGTTCGCCACACTGGAGCGGCTGGGGATCGTACGGCGCTCCAACAGCGCTTGGGCTTCTCCTCTGCACGTTGTGCCGAAGCCCGGCGGGGGATGGCGGCCGTGCGCGGACTACTGCCGGCTCAATGATGCCACCACCCCCGACCGCTACCCGGTCCCGCATATCCAGGACTTTTCCGCCCGGTTGGCAAGCTTTTAGCTCTTTCACGAGCCTCGATAAAGTATACAAAAAAAACAAACAAAAAAAAAACACGACCGTGTTTTCCAAGGTGGACCTCATCCGGGGCTACCACCAGGTCCCCGTACAACCGGGCGATGTCCCGAAGATGGCCATCATCACCCCTTTCGGCCTCTTCGAGTTCCTGCGAATGCCTTTCGGGTTGAAGAATGCGGCCCAGGCGTTCCAACGGCTTATGGACAGCGTCTTGCATGACTTACCTTTCCTCTTTGTCTACCTGGACGACATCCTAGTCGCGAGCGCATCCCGGGAGGAGCACCTGCTCCACCTCCGCACGCTTTTCGAATGCCTGGGCCAGCATGGCCTAATCTTCAACCCCGCAAAGTGCCGTTTCGGCGTCGCCACCATCGACTTCTTGGGGCACCGCATCACCAGGCACGGGGCCGTCCCTTTACCGGCCAAGGTGGAGGTGGTCAGGGGTTTCCCATGACCCCGCATGATCAAGGGGCTACAGGAGTTCCTGGGCATGGTAAATTTTTACCACAGCTTCGTGCCCCACGTCACCCGGCTCCTCCGCCCCCTGCACGAGGCCCTCCAGGGCAAGCCGGGCAAAGGTGACATCGCCTGGTCGGAGCCGATGGCCGCGGCGTTTGCGGGCGCAAAGCTGGCCCTGGCCAACGCCACCATGCTGGCGCACCCGGTGCCCGATGCGCCGATCGCCCTCACCACCGACGCGTCGGACTACGCGGTGGGCGCGGTGCACGAGCAGTGGGTGCGTGGTGCTTGGCAACCGCTGGCGTTTTTTAGCCGGCAGCTTCGCCTGCACGAACGCCGCTACAGCACCTTCCACCGCGAGCTGCTCTGGCTCCACCTGGTGGTCCGACACTTCCGCCATCTGCTGGAGGGCCGCCCGTTCACGGCTTTCGTCGACCACAAGCCCCTTGTGTTCGCGATGGCCAAGGTCGCCGAGCCATGGTCGGCACGGCAGCAGCGTCACCTCTCTGCCGTGTCCGAGTATACGACGGACATCCGTCACGTGGCGGGTAAAGACAACCCGGTGGCGGATTGCCTTTCCCGGTCCGTCGCACACGCGGTCCACCTCGGGATCGACTATGCCCGGATGGCGGAGGACCAGACCGCCGACCCCGGCATCCAGGCCTTGCGGACTGCCGTCACGGGCCTCCGCGTCACTGAGGTGCCATTCGACGCCGCGGCGCGGCCCTCCTGTGCGACGTCTCCCTCAGCCGGCCTCGCCCCATTGTTCCCGCTGGCTGGCAGCGCCCAGTGTTTGACGCCATCCACGGCCTGTCCCACCCGGGCACGAAGGCCTCCCAGAAGCTCGTCGCGGCGAAGTTCGTCTGGCATGGCCTCAGGAAGGACGTCCGCGACTGGGCCAGGACGTGCCTCGAGTGCCAGGGCGCAAAGGTCCACCGCCACACCCAGGCCCCGTTGGCCCCATTTGCGGTGCCCGAGCGGCGGTTCGACCACATGCACGTCAACTTGGTGGGACCTCTGCCCCCCTCGTGGGGGTTCATCCACCTCCTCAGCATGGTGGACCGCACCACACGGTGGCCGGAGGCCATCCCATTGGCGGCGACGTCTGCGGCTGATGTGGCACAAGCCTTCATCGCCACTTGGGTTGCCCGGTTCGGTGCCCCCTCGGACATCTCGTCCGACCGCGGCCCCCAGTTCACCTCGGAGCTCTGGGCCGAGGTGGCATGAGGGCTCGGCGTAAAACGACACCGCACCATGGCCTAACACCCCCAGGCCAATGGCCTGTGCGAGCGCTTTCATCGCTCGATGAAGGCCACGCTCCGGGCCAGCCTCCGCGACGGCAGCTGGGCCGACAGGCTCCCCTGGGTCCTGCTGGGCCTCAGGACGGTGCCCAAGGACGACCTGCACGTGTCCTCGGCAGAGCTGGTCTTCGGGCAACCACTGCGGGTACCGGGCGAATTCATCCCCGACTCCACGGCTCCTTGGTCCGCGGCGCAACAGCGCTCCGCCCTTCAGGAGACCGCCCGGAGGTTCGCCCCGGTGCCGACGGCACACCACGGTTGCCCGTCTTCCCACGTCGCCCCGGAGCTTCGCACGGCGGAGTACGTCTTCGTCCGGCACGACACCCACCGGGCACCGCTGCGGCCCCCGTACGACGGGCCCTTCCGTGTGCTGGAGACCGGGGACAAATATTTCTCCGTCGACATTGGCGGTGCCCCGTATCGCATCTCCGTGGACCGCCTCAAGCCGGCCCACCTCGGTCTGGACCACCCCCCGCAAGCAGCTCTGCCTCCGCGTAGAGGCCGCCCCCCAGCGTTCGGACCCCCGGCACCCCCCAGCCCCGCCGTCCCGCTACCCCCCAGCCCTGCACGCATCGCCAGGGGGTGTTTCGGCTGGGTCATCCGGCTTCCCCGCAAACTCACCCTTCAGGTGCGCGGGAATTCTGGGGGGGCGCGTGTGGCGGGCACAAGGGACAATAATTCCGCGCACCAGTGGGTGGCGCGAGCGTCCAGGCGGGGAACGAAAACGCATGCCCTGCCTTTCGACCGATCGGCCACGCCCGAGGGCAAGGCGTGGCCTCGGGACATATATGCGGGCTCTAAGCTCGAGCCCGCCCAGTGCTGAAGTGCGAGCTCTTAATAAAGACTCTTTGTTTGTACCAACGCATTGTGGCCTACCTCTCTGGCAATCGAGTCGTGTGTGCACAGCACCACATTACCTCCAATAACACAGTTAATGAGACATTCACCATTATCATTTGCCTCACCACATCCGTGTATCCCCATAACTTGTTCACAATCATTATCTGCCCCTACATTGGCATTCATATCACGTATGATCCAGAGCATGTCGTGCTGGGGGACATTAGCCACTGTTTGGTGTAGCAGCTTGGACCAGTTGTCCTTGTTCCTCTCTTCTTCATCATTGCTTGGAGCATAGCACTCACTGTATTAGGGTAAGCTTAAATACTTTGATTTGAAACATGCTCTGATCATTCTCTCGTTGATAGGTTCCCATTCTATAAAGGTCTTGACCTCTCCTTACAAACTATGATAGCTACAACGTGGGTGCGTGTGCCCTTCAGTCCAGAGTACAGAATGGTGGTGCTGTAGGAGCTGTGCTCCCACGTAATCGGAAGAATGGATGCGACAAAAAGCTGGAATTCGTCCGAGTTTCTTTATTGTCACAAAACAACTCGGGTACTCTGAAAAGCCCGTTTATCGGGCAGCAATATATATACACATTATCCCGGAGCGTTTGCCCGGGAAAGGCGAGAGGGGGCGTGGCCGGGCGTCCTGGACGCGGCCTGGCAAGTCGAGGGCGGGCATGCCCGGGCATGCCTGGGCATCCCGGACGCGGCCTGGCCAGTCGAGAGCGGGCATGGCCGGGCGTGCCCGGGCATGCCCGGGCGTCCCGGACGAGGCCTGGCAAGTTGAGAGCGGGCCTGCCCGGGCGTCCTGGACAAGCCCGGCATGGTGATCGCTCCGCGTCCTTGGTAGGTGCAAGGCGATTGTGTAAACCCAGCGGTAGCCGCTACACACGTCCCCCCAGAATCGACTTGCACCGGCAGGGTCAATTTAAGGGGGATCCTGATGACCCGGCCGAAGCGACCCCTTGCGGGTCGTGGGGCGGGGGGGTCCGGTGTGGTGGTGGGCGGTCGAGTGGGGGGCACCGTGGATGGGGGGCGGCCTCGCCGCGGCGGAAGGGCCAACCGTAGCGGTTGGTCGATGTCCACGTGCGCCGGCTTGAGGCGGTCCACCACAATCCGGTCCGACCTGCCGCCGATGTCGATGACGAACGACTTGTCGTCCCGTCGCAGGACCGGAAGGGCCCGTCGTACGGCGGCCGGAGTGGCCCCCGATGTGCGTCATGATGCACAAAAACGTACTCCGCTGTGCGAAGCGCTGGGGGGACGTAGGACTGGGGGTCACCGTGGCGGGACGTTGGCACGGGGGCAAACCGTCGGGCGGCCTCCTGGAGGTCCGAGCGCTGGTGAGCTGCGGACCAGGGACTGGTAGCGTCGGGCACGAATTCGCCCGGGACGCGTAGTGCCTGGCCGTAGAAAAGCTCGGCGGTGGATGCCCGGAGGTCCTCCTTGGGGGCCGTGCGGAGGCCCAAAAGGACCCACGGCAGCCGGTCGGCCCAACCGCCATCCTGAAGGCCGGCCATGAGCGCGGCCTTCATGGAGCGGTGGAATCGCTCGCACAACCCGTTGGCTTAGGGGTGGTAGGCCGTAGTACGGTGGAGCTTGACCCCCAGGTTGCGGGCGACCGCGCCCCACAGCTCGGAGGTGAACTGCGGTCCGCGGTCCGATGAGATATCCGCCAGTGCGCCGAAGCGGGCGACCCAGGTGGCGATGAAAGCCTGCGCCACGTCGGCGGTGGTGGTGGAGATGAGGGGAACGGCCTCCGGCCACCTGGTGGTCCTGTCCACCATGGTGAGCAGGTGTGTGAACCCCCGTAATGGGGGGAGGGGGCCCACCAGGTCCACGTTGACGTGGTCGAAACGTCGTTCGGGCACGGTGAAAGGTGCCAGCGGGGCCTGGGTGTGTCGGTGGACCTTGGCCTGTTGGCAGGCTGTGCAGGTGCTGGTCCAATCGCGGACGTCCCGTCGAAGGCCGTGCCAGACGAATCGCGCTGACACCAGCTTCTGGGAAGCTTTCCAGCCCGGGTGGGAAAGGCCGTGGAGGGAGGCGAAGATGCGGTGTTGCCAGGTAACGGGCACGATGGGGCGAGGCTGGCCTTGGGAGACGTCGCAGAGCAGGACAGTGTCCGCAAACGGGATGTCGGCCAGGCGGAGGCCCGTGTCCGCCGCCCGGAGGGCTTGCACCGTGGTGTCGGTGGTTTGGTCCGCCGCCATAAGCGCGAAGTCCACGCCGAGGTGGACCACGTTTGCGCTGGCCCGAGAAAGACAGTCGGCCACGGCGTTGTCTTTGCCGGCGACGTGCCGGATGTCCGTGGTAAACTCCGAAACGGCGGAGAGGTGGCGCTGTTGGCGGGTCGACCACGGCTCCGTGACCTTCGCCATTGCGTAAACCAACGGCTTGTGGTCGACGAACGCCGTGAAGGGTCGGCCCTCCAGGAGGTGGCGGAAATGGCGAACGGCCAGGTGTAGACCGAGGAGCTCACGGTCAAACGTGCTATATTTGAGCTCGTTCGGCCGGAGCTGCCGGCTGAAAAAAGCGAGTGGCTGCCAAACCCCGTTCACCCATTGCTCATGTACGGCACCCACCGCGTGGTTGGAGGCATCCGTGGTGAGGGCGATGGGAGCGTTGAGCACCGGGTGAGCGAGCAGTGTTGCATCGGCGAGGGCCCGCTTTGAGCTTTTGAAGGCCGCGTCCATTGCTGCGGACCAGACGACGTCGTGCTTGGCCGGCTTGCCCCGGAGGGCTTCGTAGAGGGGCCGCATGAGTTGAGCAGCGCGGGGCACGAAGCGGTGATAGAAATTCACCATTCCCAGGAATTCCTGCAGGGCCTTTATGGAGCGGGGACGCGGAAACGTGGTGATGGCCTCGACCTTGGTTGGCAGCGGCACGGCCCCATTCTTGGTGATGTGGTGGCCCAAAAAATCAACGGCCGTCGTGCCGAAGTGGCATTTGGCCGGGTTGACGATGAGGCCATGCTGGCTGAGGCGCCCGAACAGTGTTCGGAGGTGGAGGAGGTGCTCGGCCCGGGACGTGCTGGCGACGAGGATGTCGTCCAGGTAAATGAAGAGGAACGGCAGGTCACGCAGCACGCCGTCCATCAA
The DNA here is from genome assembly GCF_964187855.1 of Myxine glutinosa. NCBI lineage: Eukaryota > Metazoa > Chordata > Myxini > Myxiniformes > Myxinidae > Myxine > Myxine glutinosa. The sequence goes on along the minus strand of NC_136262.1, from coordinate 206,139,457 downwards.
GCGCTGGAATGCCTGAGCCGCGTTCTTGAGGCCAAATGGCATCCGCAGGAATTCGAACAAGCCGAACGGCGTGATGACGGCCGTTTTAGGGACGTCGGCCGCCCTGACAGGTACCTGGTGATATCCCCGTATGAGATCGATTTTTGAAAAAATGTCCCATCCTGCCAGACGGGTGGAGAAGTCTTGGATGTGCGGGATCGGATACCTGTTGGGGGTGGTAGCGTCGTTAAGGCGGCGGTAGTCGCCACATGGGCGCCAGCCGCCCCCTGGTTTTGGGACGATGTGTAGTGGCGAAGCCCACGCGCTATCGGAGCGCCGCAAGATGCCGAGGTGTTCCAAAGCGTCGAACTCGGTTTTGGCCACGGCGAGCTTGGCTAGGTCGAGGCAGCGGGCTCTGGCGTAGACCGGCGGGCCCATGGTTGGTATGTGGTGCTCGATCCCATGTCGTACTGCGACGGCCGAAAACTTTGGCCGCGTGAGGGCCGGGAACTCCGTGAGCAGGCGAGCAAACTCGTTCGCTGCCGGGAGGGCGCATGCCAGCTCGGTCGGAGCGGAGCTGCTCAATGTGCATACCAGGGAGCTGAAGGTCTCGGCGTTGATGAGGCGACGCCGTTGGACGTCCACCAGCAGTCCGTGTGCGCAGAGGAAGTCGACGCCTAGCAGAGCCATGGGCACGCTTGCGGTTACAAAAGTCCAAGTAAAGCGTTGGCCGCCGAAGCAGAGGGTGACGTTGCGCAGGCCGAAGGTGCGGATGGCCGAGCCGTTGGCCGCCACCAAAGAGGGGCCGCAAACCGCGGACTGCCTGTCCTGATCGGAGGCAGGTATGACGCTCAGTTGGGCGCCGGTGTCGCACAGGAAGCGCCGACCGGACGCTTTGTCCGTGATGAAAAGTAAGTTGCCCGTGTGGCCGACGCTCATGGCTGGTAATGAACGCCGACCCGGCCGTTTCCCGGCCTGCCGAAGGTGCACGGGGGTCGGCATGTCCGGGCCTTCTGTCCGAACCTGGCATGATAGTAACACCACGCTTGGTCAGGTGGAGGCCCCGGTCGTCGTGCTGGAGGTGGTCGGCTCGGCGTAGCGGCCGCCAATTGCGTCGGCAGTTCGGTCGTCGACCGTGCCGGGTGCTCGGGCGCCATGGGCATTGCGTCGGACGGCGGTGGACCCAGGTCGTTGCTGCAATGTGTTGGCCTGCCGCGGAGATCTTGTCGGCTTCCCTGGCGAGGGCGCGGGGATCCGTGATCGTCGTGCTCGCCAGGGCGTGGCGTACCGGGCTAGGCAGCTGACGGAGGAACAGCTCCCGGAACAGGAATGCCAGAGAGTGCACGCCGAGCAGCGAAAGCATGTAGTCCATTCGCTCGGACGGGCGCGTGTCGCCGAGCTCAGGCAGGTCGAGCAGGTGCCGTGCGCATTCCGCCGATGAGAGGGCGAAAGCGTCGAGGAGGAGCGTTTTAATCGCGCCGTATTTGTCAGCGGCTGGCGGGCTCTCGAGGAGGCTCAGGGCGCGGGCCACGCTGGCTGAGCCGAGCGCTGTTACCACATGGTGGAAGCGGGTGTCGTCGGCCGTGATGCCTCGCAGGGCGAACAGGGAGTCCGCCTGGGCGAACCAAACTGCCGCGTGAGCCTCCCAGAAGGTAGGCAGTTTGAGGGCAACTGCCATGTCCATGTCGGTAGGTCACCAATGTAGGAGCTGTGCTCCCACGTAATCGGAAGAATGGACGCGACAAAAAGCTGGAATTCGTCCGAGTTTCTTTATTGTCACAAAACAACTCGGGTACTCTGAAAAGCCCGTTTATCGGGCAGCAATATATATACACATTATCCCGGAGTTTTTGCCCTGGAAAGGCGAGAGGGGGCGTGGCCGGGCGTCCTGGACGCGGCCTGGCAAGTCGAGGGCGGGCATGCCCGGGCGTCCCGGACGAGGCCTGGCAAGTTGAGAGCGGGCCTGCCCGGGCGTCCTGGACGAGCCCGGCATGGTGATCGCTCCACGTCCTTGGTAGGTGCAAGGCGATTGTGTAAACCCAGCGGTAGCCGCTACAGTGCCATCATTGGTCACTTGGTGAGCTGAACGGGTCCAACGGCATTCACTGATACCAATAATGTCCAGATGCTATCGCTGCATCTCCCTGAGAACTTGAGCTGACTTTGATGCTTCATACATGGTGTGGACATTTCACACTTCCACGTGGATTTGAACTTTGGGTCTGAGTAGACCCTCCTAAGCTGAAATTATTGATGTAAATTATGAATACCAATGCTCCCAGTACCAATCCCTGAGGCACCCCACTACTTACATCTTCCCAACCAGACATCCTCCCACTCACAGACACTCTGCTTATTTATCATCAATCCAGTTTCCAATCTAGTTAACTACTCTACCAGCCACACCACAAGCCCTCACCGCAGCTAACAACCTCCTATGTGGTATCTTATCAAATGCCTTCTGAAAGTCAAGACAGACCAAGTAAACCAATTGCTTCACCCAGCATTTCGCTTTGCTTGCGAGGTAATCACCCAGCCTGCGAAACACCAGGATGGCAGTTTAAATCTGGCTCGGGATTCAAATCCAGAATATATGGCTTAGAGGTGAGTGTGTATGCCTATCGGCCATCCTGTCAACCTTTTTCATTACTTGTGCACTTTAAAACATTACTGGAACCATCGCTGGCAAACGTGCTTTAATGGATGCCTTCATACCTGTCTCTTATTTCCAGTCATCCTGTCTCCAGTCTCGATCATTTGCTGGCATTGGCTGTTTGAGGACATTAAATTAGTTGGCTTTCACAAGAGTTCACCATGAATCTGCACCCTGACAAAGATCCAAGTTCCTACTCTGACCTGCAGGAGGCACTGCATCAACACCACAACCATGCTATCAGCATTGATGCAACCAGCAACCAGATGCTGTACACAGATGGAAAAAATCACTGAATTAATCTTCTGGGCAGAGTCACGCCTTAGTCGCCAGCTGCCAATTGCTGAGCATGAATGAACAAATGAATCTTTCTGAATGAGTCACTGCTCTGTCGACCTGCACGATGCTCGCTCCTCGGAACATTGCATACTTGTTTGGAGCGTAGCCGAGGAAGTGGAAACTGCTCTCGAAAAGGTCTTCGTTTGCTCAGCAAGTTGAATTTATGAGTATTTTTGAAGAAGTATTTAAAATATTAATATTAAATAAATGCTTTGTGTTCTTAGATTTGATACAGATTTGCGATTTTTCTTTTTATTGTACCAATTATAATTGTACAAAATTATAGATATTTTTATTGTACAAAAATACCAAATTATAGATAAACTGTATGTATTGTTACGTCTGCACTTGGGGGTCTGGATTCATTCAAATGGCTAAGCTTCCATTTTGCAAATTATTGATTGCAAGTTCAAACCCTCACCCGACTGTGAAGGCAATGACAAACTACCTCGTGTATTTATCTGCATATAATTGCTGGAAATTAGTGATGATTATAATTGTGGAGACGAGGGTTGAACTTTTTGTACTGTTTCATACAATTATTTTGAAGCTGTATATTTGTAAAGGATGAAAAAGTAAGTTAATTCCATGGCTCTCTGCACGTCATCGCGTATTTATTGTCGTACGTACATGATTTTCCGTGATCTGATCCTGAACTATCATTGCTTATTGATTACAAATCAAGGATGGATTATTCTCACATAAATCATCAGCATGGTTGGATCAAACTTTCCACTAATTAATCGGTACCAATTACTTGCATTCACTGCCTCTGTGCCACATCCTGCAGCAGAGAAGATCTTGACGGGTTTATTGACTTTGTCAATTCCTTCCACCTAGCCCACAATTTCACATGGGAGATTTCAGGTACCTCTGTCATCTTTCTTTACATTAATGATTCAGTGAGAGAGAATGGACTTGCCATTACCGTCCATTAGACAGGATTTATTTCCCATAAATACAAATGTTAGCGGCATTTGGGGTAGAAGTGCGGTACCTGACTTTTTAAACATAATTAATTTAACATAATTTTAACAACTAACATTTTAGTTTAATTTTTAATTTTAATTTTTACTAACTAAATTTTACTTTTTTAATTTAACATAATTTTAACAACTAACATTTTAGTTTAATTTTTAATATTAATTTTTACTAACTAAATTTTACTTTTTTAATTTAACATAATTTTAACAACTAACATTTTAGTTTAATTTTTAATATTAATATTTACTAACTAAATTTTACTTTTTTAATTTAACATAATTTTAACAACTAACATTTTAGTTTAATTTTTAATATTAATTTTTACTAACTAAATTTTACTTTTTTAATTTAACATAATTTTAACAACTAACATTTTAGTTTAATTTTTAATATTAATATTTACTAACTAAATTTTACTTTTTTAATTTAACATAATTTTAACAACTAACATTTTAGTTTAATTTTTAATATTAATTTTTACTAACTAAATTTTACTTTTTAAATTTAACATAATTTTAACAACTAACATTTTAGTTTAATTTTTAATATTAATATTTACTAACTAAATTTTACTTTTTTAATTTAACATAATTTTAACAACTAACATTTTAGTTTAATTTTTAATATTAATTTTTACTAACTAAATTTTACTTTTTTAATTTAACATAATTTTAACATAGACTAAGATACTGAATCCAAACCTCATGGTTCCAAGCTGAATTTTGAGTTTTTGACCTTCAGATTTCCAAAAAACAAGATGGCCACCAATTTACTGTTTTTTGAGATTATATTGAGAAATGTGGTGCCATTGTTGTGACGTCACTAGTACCGAGTTCTTCGGCACTTCGCCTAAGCTCAGTGGCTGATTGTCTCATTTAGTAGTCCTATGTTGTCTTGTATATTCATCTGTATGTCCACGTGTGTGAGATTTGTGTGTGATACCTCCAATACGAACCTTATATCCTGTTTTAAAAGGTACATTGGTTACTCACCTTGGGATTAGCAAGTACTTATTATTAGCCCCCATTGGACTCAGTCTGAAACGGTGGTTTATTGATTGTGTCTCGTCCGTCTGGACGTGCATGTGTGCGTCCGCAATCATATCTTGGAGATTTATAGACCGATTTTGTTTATACTTTGCACAATGTCAATGCATGCTGGGATACATATGCATATCCTTTTGGTTTAAGAAATGATCAAAGATGGCCGACTGGCGGCCATTTTAGTTGTAAAAAAGCTCATGTTGAACACGTCCTCAACCATTTCTCGGACATGCATTTACCGATGTTGTTCAAACTTGGCACACAGATAATTAATGAATGATGGCTTACATATGCACGTCATTATTTTCAAGATCAGATCCAATATAGCCAACTGGTGGCCATTTTGTTACTTAAACGTGTCCCCAACCATTTCTCGGACATGCATTTACCGATGTTGTTCAAACTTGGCACACAGATAATGAATGATGGCTTACATATGCACGTCATTCTTTTCAAGATCAGATCCAATATGGCCAACTGGTGGCCATTTTGTTACTTAAACGTGTCCCCAACCATTTCTCGGACATGCATTTACCGATGTTGTTCAAACTTGGCACACAGATAATGAATGATGGCTTACATATGCACGTCATTCTTTTCAAGATCAGATCCAATATGGCCAACTGGTGGCCATTTTGTTACTTAAACGTGTCCCCAACAATTTATCGGACATGCATGGTCTGATTGTGTTTAAGCTTGGCCCAAGCACAGTACATGATGGCACACACGTGCACCTCACTTTATTTTGCAACCTCATTCCAGGTGGCTGACTGGTAGACTGGCGTCCATTTTAGTTGTAAAATAACCAAGTATTGAACACGTCGTCAACCATTACTTTGTCGTGCATTTACCGATGTTGCTCAAACGTGTCTTCTGTATATTATTGCTTGCTTCTGCTGTTTGCTTATACTATTGCTTGCAATCATGCTACCTTGACATATGGAGCTTATTATGAACTTTTGCCACTTCTGTCAGTCTTGGGCGCCCATTCCGATTTCATTCCTGGTGACTTTCATCCCTTGCATTTCCTTCTCGAGTCTCGACAGTATGTCACAACGTCTCTTTTGGCCATCCGAACCCTTCTCTTCCTGCCAGGTGCCCACCATATTACTCCGTTCATTACATCTTGATCCTCCATGCGTTACACGTTACCAATCCATCACCACCTCCTAAATTTGATCTCCCCTATGGTGTTTTTCCTCTCTGTTAGCCTATCAACCTCTTTTTTTTAGCCATGTCATGCCATAAGATTCTGAAATGGCTGCTGTAGATGAAAGACTCCATTTTGCATGCTATCAAAGCTCTTCATGTTAGTTTTGGTGTTATACTTCTTTTATTTCCTAATTTCCTTGAGTCTTATGAATGCACCCTTTGCCTTTTGTATCTGTTGTAGTACAATCCACCTGCATCTCCCCCTCATGTTATGGTAAACATGGACCCCAGATATGTAAACCTCTCTTATCATTGAATTGTTGCTACATTTTAAATACTTTTAAAAATTGTTTTCTTTCTTCATCCAACGTCTTTTTTTAACGATTGCTTGATTTAACGATTTAATTTTAACGATTTAACGAAACAAATAATAATTTCCATATTATTCCCCCATTTTCCCAGTCACTATAACCCCCTCGACGTTTTAACCCCATTGTCAAGATGGATGAACAGCATACTACCAATACCAATATACAGCATACACCAATACATACAGTATATACAGCATACCAGCAGCATATACAGCATATACGAATTAACCACCTGCGTGATGCAGAAATGGTCGTTTTATGTTAATTGCATAAGGATTATGTATCTCTAAGATCATACAGTATATTCCTTATAATATGATATGTTTTGTCAATAACGCGCTGTTGTGTATTATTTTAATTGTACACTGTGAAATGAAGTAGTAGGTGTATTAATGAATGACGTCATCTCAAGACAATCGGAAATGACATGTAAAACTTTTGGTGGTTGCTCGCTTCATTCTCTCATCTTGACCACGGTAGTGTTACAAGCATTGAATAGGGGTACATATTGTAGTGGTGGCAAAGTCGTTTGTCGATTTTACAACTGCATATATGTGTCTTCAGTCCACGTGTTTCACATTGGGTATTTTCTAACTGCATGTGCAGAATGTGGGATTTCACAACCATCTTGCCTCGTTGTATAGCGAGGTGTACTGTGGGAAGGGGCCAGGCTCATGTTGCCCTTTAAAAAAAATAAAAAAATAATTGAATGTCAAAACTCAAAATTCAGCCTTGGAACCATGAAATTACGACCTCAATCTGCAAGTATCATCATATGAACATACGTGGGATGAGTGCGAAGTCATGCTGCCATTAAAACCTTTCGAACCACTCTAGTGCAAATTTGTATTTTTTTGCTTCTGACAAAAACAGCGTATAGACAACTGTATAACCAAGCGAAATGAAATGGAAAACCAAATAATACATTGGAGTCATCAGAAGGAACCCAAATAAGCAAAGAGCAAAGATGGAGTCATCACGAGGAACCTGGATAGGAAATCCGGTTTCAGCCACTACTCCACAACCCTCCAACCCATCCAGGTGCAGACAAGAGAACCTTCCAGAAAAATCTCTGCAATAATTCACTCCTCCTTGGACAGAGAGATGAAGAAACAGAGAAATAAAGAACAACCAACAATTCGAATGAATAAAGAGAAATATGAAAAAGTAGAAAGAAATGTGAAAGAAACAAAGATCCCTAACTCCTAGCCTGAGCTCCTTCCCTTAACTCTTAGTCCTAATGCCTAGCCACAAAGCCTAGCCCCAATGCCTTGCCCTAACGCCTAGCCCCAACGCCTAGTTCCAACGCCTAGTCCCAACACCTAGCCCCAACGCCTAGCCCCAACGCCTAGCCTCAACGCCTAGTCCCAACACCTAGTCCCAACACCTAGCCCCAACGCCTAGTTCCAACGCCTAGTCCCAACACCTAGCCCCAACGCCTAGCCCCAATGCCTAGTCCCAATGCCTAGCCCCAACGCCTAGCCCCAACGCCTAGTCCCAACGCCTAGCCCCAATGCCTAGCCCCAACACCTAACCCAACGCCTAGCCCCAGCTCCTAGCCCTAGCTCCTCGCCAGAACTCCTAGCCCGAGCTCCTAACCATAGAAAGATGTTGGGAATAACCCAGATAGATAGATTTCAGCATTACTTCCACAGGCAAAAACGCAGCAACAGTTACAAGCTACCAGAGGTTTATCAGTGGGGAAACACAGTCGACACAGCATCAGGATATGGTACAATCGTAATGAAATGGAAAACCAAATACTACATTGAAGTCATCAGAAGGAACCCGAATAAGCAAAGAGCAAAGTTGGAGTCATCAGAAGAATTCTGGATAGGATTCGGGTTTCAGCCGCTACTCCACAACCCTCAAACCGCTACTCCACAACCTTCTAAGCAATAATTCGAATAAATAAGGAGAAATGTGAAAAAGTATAAAGAAATGTGAAAGAAACAAAGATCCCTAACTCCTAGCCATAACTCCTTCCCTTAACTCTTAAAGTTCTCCTCTATATTACTTTGTTCTTGTGGCTGGCAATTCGATTGATAAGTGAGAACATAATCATAATGCCCTTTTTAAACATTCTCCCGCAAATAATCTAAAGCACACCTACTGTTGCTGACACATCGTAGACAGGTGGATTGTTTCTGTTTTCATGTCTCTTCTTCCAGCTCATTCTGCCACTCAGTGCTCTGACATTCACCAGCTCATCTGGGGTACAACTCCCCACCCCAGCTCGCCCAATACTCCGCTTCATTAAACGCCACACGTTTAGGGTTAGGCTGGCCACCCAGCTCCACACCTTTGTTCCATTTGTGGAACTGCCTTCTGGAGGAAGTTCAATTACACTCTTCCTTCCAGGGCTTAAAGCACAAAATGTCAACCACAAAAATAATTTATACCACAAATAACCCAAACCAACCTAGCCCTGTTACATCCAGGTTAAGTGTTGTTCTCCTCCTCTTCATTCTCTTAATCCCTTCTGTGTTCTCAATACATTAAGTTTTTACATTCTTTAACTTTACTCTTCCATTAGTGGATATGTTGTCTGCAAAGTAGAAAGAAAAAATTATAGAAAAACTTTGATCCTGTTTTGCTCAGAGTGAGCACATACAGTCATGGTTAAAAATGTTGGCACCCTTGCACTTTTTTCAAATAATGCACCATTTCTTCAAGAAAATTGTTGAAATTAAAAAATATTTTGTTATCCACATTTGTATTTCTTTGGTTTGCAGTGGAACAAAACATAAAAAGCTGAAATATTTACTAAATCTTAGCTTATTCCACACAGAAATCCTAAAATGGCTCAGACAATATTATTGGCACCTTTTAGAAGTTGTTAGAAATAATTAGATTTCAAGCAGGTGATTCTCCTTTATTTTGGAATTCAACTCACCTGCGGTGAGTTGCAGGTGCCTGCAATATAAAAATCACTCATTCAACCAATTTTAACAGAGAAAAGGAGTCATTTTGCTGTTTTGTGCCACTGTGTTTACTGCAATGAGCAAGGAGAAAATAAAGAAAACCAGAGAATTGTCTGAGGAGGTCAGACTCAAGAATGTAGCCAAGCATGGACAATCTCAAGGCTACAAGACCATCTCCAGAGACCTTGATGTTCCTGTGTCCACTGTACGCAATGTTGTCAAGAAGTTTAAGGCCCATGGCATTGTTGCCAACTTCCCTGGACATGGCCGCAAGAGAAAGCTTGATCAAAGATTGCAGCGAAGGATTGTTCGAAAAGTGGAGAAAGCACCTCGATAAACTGCCAAATAGATTCAAGCTGACCTTCAGACACAAGGTACGACAGTTTCAACTTGCACCATCCGTCGCCAACTCAATGAAAGGGGTTCTATGGTAGGAGACCCAGGAGGACCCCACTGCTGAATGTGAGAAACATAAGAAAGCCTGACTGGAGTTTGCCAAAACACACCTGAACAACCAAAAATCCTTCTGGGAGAATGTCCTGTGGACAGATGAGACCAAATTAGAGCTTTTTGGTAAAGCACACCATCTCTATGTTTACAGAAAACAAAATGAAGCCTTTGAAGAAAAGAAGACCTTCCCTACAGTCAAACATGGGGGAGGTTCAGTGATGTTTTGGGGTTGCTCTGCTGCCTCTGGCACTGGGTGCCTTGAATGTGTGCATGGCATCATGAAATCAGGAGATTACCAAGGCATTTGGAGCGCAATGTTCCACCCAGTGTCAGAAAGTTGGGTCTCCGTCAAAGGTCATGGGTCTTGCAGCAGGACAATGACCCCAAACACACTTCAAAAAGCATCCAGGAATGGTTCCAGACAAAACGCTGGACTGTTCTGAAGTGGCCAGCAGTGAGTCCAGATCTAAATCCCATTGAACACATGTGGGGAGATCTGAAAACAGCAGTTGGGAGAAGGTACCCTTAAAATCTGGGAGAACTGGAGCAGTTTGTACAAGAAGAGTGGGAGAAACTGCCAGTAGAAAGGTGTAGGAAGCTCCTCCATGGCTATCGGAAGCACTTGACTGCAGTTATTTTGTCCAAAGGCTGTGTTACCAAATATTAAGTCTCATGTGTCAATAATTTTGTCAATGCCAATTCCTTTTGTTTTATGATTTAAAAGGACATATTAAGTTCTGAATCAAAAACAAAGGTGCTGTAATGTTAACAGTGAAATAAAGAATTGTGGAGACCAAATACTTTTGTTAATATCAACTTAATTTCAGAGAAAATTGTGGGTTATTTGAAAAAAATGCAAGGGTGCCAATATTTTTGGGCACGACTGTATACATACTGAGTAACTATATCAGGAGTGAAATCAATTCTACATTTAATCCTATTGCAGTTTATCATCAAGTCATAATGATCAGATAATTAATATTTTCTTGCAAAGTATATCGATGCATTTACCACTGTTTTGCAGATCAAATCTTCCCTTGTAGTTTGGGGGTAAGAAAACAAAGGCGCAATGTGTGCCACGGATATTTTGGTACCAATTGAACATCTCTGGAAGACCTCATCAGAAAAGCCTTCAAACAAATCTGCGGTTTTGATCGTCTGCCTTGCTTTGTTCCTGGATAACATGCTTCTTACAGTCATAGGTGCATTTCCCATAAGCCATTTGGAACTAATCATTGCATAATTGTTTTCCATTGTGAGGATTGTTCCCTCGATCTCCTAAGGTGGACCGAGGTTATGTTTTCACCTGAGATTATGTCTGTCTGTTTGTCATTTCAAAATTGAAGATTTTTGAAGTACTGTATATTTATTGGTCGACTTTGTTAATCTGTCTGTTCGTTTGTCTATTACTTGCAAAAATCGAAGATTTTTCGTTCTGTTTGTTTGTCGCACAAGACCAAAGATTTTGTTCTTGTGCGTTCTGTTTGTTTGTCTGTCTATCTGTCAATTGCCTATAGGTCATAATTTTAAACTGATCTTTACGAAACTTATAAGGAAGAAGCCTATTGATTTTCAGGTCAAAATGTCAACATTGGCCAAAGGTAAACAACTTAAGGTTGAATTTCTAAAATGCTCAATTTTATCCGATTGACTTGAAATTTGAACAGGATTTGCATATCCAGTCATTAACTCAACCACCAATTATTTTTAAGGTCAAAAGGTGAAAAGGTCAACATAGACCAAAATTCTAAAATTGTCAATTTTCATCTGATTGACTTGAAATTTGAAAAGGATTTGCATATTGGATCATTGAATTCAACCACCAATTATTTTTAGGTCAATATAGGCCAAAAGGTCAACATCGGCCAAAGTCAACAACTTATTTTAGAGATTTGGCAAGTATCCTGCTATGCACAACATATTTCTTGTTTGGTTGTCTGTCAATCGCCTACAGGTTACAATTCTAAACCGATCGTCATGAAACTTTACTGAGTTGTAAAGGTAGTCACAACTGAGAAGACCATTCATTTTGAGGTCAAAAGTCATCTTGAGATCATATTTCTAAAATCGTCATTTTTCATCCGATTGACTTGAAAGTTGAACAGGATTTGCATATCGAGTCATTAAATTGGGAAACTATTTGAGGTCAAAAGGTCAACTCAAGGTCAAACATCTAAAATCACCAATTTTGATCTGAAAAATAATCAATTTTCATCCAATTGACCCGAGCTTTGATCAATTGTTTCTGATCAAAATTTATTTTTTTCAAGATCAATTTTAATTTAAGGTCAATTTTAATTTTAATGAAGTGGACAATTTGATCTATCTATGACAAACTTTTTTGGGGGGTTGGGGTGGATTTTTTTTTTTTTTTTTTTGTATACAAGATCGAGGCTCGTGAAAGAGCTAACATTAATCACACAAAAAGACAAACAGACACACAAAACACAAAAAACAAGGGGAGCGGCAGACAAGATGGGGAGAGAGGGGGAAGGACACAAAAGAGAGGGGGAAGAGGGGGAAGGACACAAACACAACATTTGAGAGCAGGGACATCGGGAGGACTTGGGGGGAGGTGGGAGAGGAATAAAACATATGAACACTGCAAGGACTCTGGGGTGAATTAGCGGGGGTAGAAAAGATCAAGGTTTTCGATGGGGGAAGATAAGAGATGGTGGTGAACAGCTGTTTTAAAGACCTGGAGGGAGGAGTGGGATTGAAGGGAGTGGGGGAGTTTGTTCCAGAGGCGGGAGAAAAGGGGAATGAAAGAGTGAAGGTGAGCAGAGAGCCTAGACTTTGGCAGTTTAACCAAAAGAGGGTTGCAGGCAGATCTTGTGCGAGCTGAAGGAATATTGGGGGGACAGAGCACAGAGAGAGCTGGGGGAGCAAGGCCGGAGAGGAGTCGGTAGAAGACAGAAAGACCACCAACCTGCCTGCGGTGAGTGAGTGAAAGGCCCTCGGTGTTGACTACATCGCAGGAGATTCCAATGATTCTGAAAGCTTTGGCCTCAACAGCGTGAAGCCGAGCAAGGTGTGAGGCAGGAGCACCAGCCCAGAGGGGGGAACAGTATTCCATTGAGCTGCGGATGAAAGCCTTGTATGTGGTGAGGAGCTCAGGTGTGCCAAGGAAGGACTTCGCACGACGGAGGATGCCCAGTCGGCGACTGGCTTTGGAGGCCAGCTTGGAAATGTGGTTTTCCCAAGAAAGATCATGGCAGATAGTGAGACCCAAAAGCTTGAGCGACAGAACTTCTTGGAGAGGATTGTTGAGAAAGTAGATGGGAGGGTTGTCCAGTCGGTCCTTGGGAGATACTTGCAAAGGATTTTGCAAGTATCGTGGATATCTCAGAAAGTTGTGGAAGGATTCGGACAAAATTAGGTGGACAGGTTGAATGTGTGACATCAGCGACAAGAACGAATTGATTAGACCTGGATGCGGATGCTAGAATTTTTAAAGTGATTCTTCACCATTGAGAGATAGGACTAAAACGATATATAATACGATATCTCAAAAAATATGAACGGATTCGGATGAAACTTGGTGGACATGTTCGGTATGAGACAAGGAAGTATCCAAAGAACCCCAATTCACTCTACTTCAAGTCTTCCAGACTTCGAAGTCCTCAACTCACTCCCTCACAAACCCCAAGTCATCAACAAACTGCACCTCTCAACCCTAAACCTTCAATCCCCTCCACCCCTAACCACAACTCCTCAACATCCCCAGCACAACTCCTTAACCCCTCCCTCTACCTCACCAGTAACAGAAACCATGATAGAAGCAGCAACTGCCTGGGTTATGTACGTCACATGTCATGACCCATCAAGGTCACCTGTCCAATTCACAATCCCATGAGATATGTTCGTCTAGTTCTAGTACTTTCAAGACGAACTATAACACAGCTTTCGTCCAAAGCGGAAAACCTCCTTGGGGAGGGCGGTAAATGAAGTAGCTACAACCTCCATCGTGTGACCCTTATTCCTCATGTCAAGTTTGGTTTAGATTGGATAAGTAACGCTGAATGTATCACCATCAAAAAAAGTCAGACAGACAGACACCAAATTGCGTATTTTAGTATGATAACTGGAATTGGAATGAAATGCCATTAGAAACAAAACTCAAACTATTTGTTTAAAAATCTACTTCAATGATCTGTTTGTGTTAAATCTGTCTCACTAATGTTTGTTAAATTTTGTAATTGTTTTGTGATCGTTTTTGAATCATCAATATTAACCACTCCTCTTTTTGTCCAGTCCCCATCATCCCAAGCATCCTTTACGCTGAAGAAAAACTCGCAAATGTCACTTTGCAAACTGCTGAGCAAGAGACTTCAATTCAATCCTCCAATGCCACGACATCTAATCCACTTTCAGAGTTTGGCTCTCGCATCTTCTCATATTACAGCAACAGCTCCATCCTGGTGGAAAAGATGGATTTTGAGGATTTACAAGGTTCACAAAACTCCAGCAAAACGGAGGACCAAGACACAAGTGTGTGCAAATTTGAGGGCAGTGAGTTGCTATTGAATGAGAACTTCAGGGTGGGCCTCCTGCTTGCGTCAAAACCTGTCGTTCAATTATTGGTGAGCCCAATCATCGGCTTCCTTACAAACAGGCAGGTTCCTTTTACAAACTTACAAAGTCTGCAGGAAATGTCTTCATTATTTGACTTGGAACAAAACTTGCAGCTGAACTCATTTCAATAGAGAATTTGGTTATTTTTCATAAAGTTGGCATTTATTTTGAAATTTCTGTGCTTAAAGGCTGATTTTATTTGTTTATTTGTTTGTTAGAATCGGATACGGAATTCCTCTCTTTTCCGGATTCATTATGATGTTTGTTTCTACTATGGGTGAGTTATATTTCATTTTTTGTTGCAATTATTTGTTAGATGATTGCGTTCAGACCTGAAGTATTTGCGGTAGTTATTCCTCACCTGACCCAGCAGGCAGAAATACTGTCACGTGTACGAGGCGGCACAGAGATGACCACTAATACACGAGCCTGTACACCTGGGGTCAAACCCCAGAAGAGCCGAACGGTAATGAACTGAATTGAGCTGCTGGTGCAAGCCTTGTTCCCAAAGGAAACAAACGGTTACTGCTGCTGTTGTTGTTGTTGTTGTTGTTGTTGTTGTTGTTGTATAGCCATGGACAGTTCTCTCGAACAAGCCCGTGGCACGGGGACAGCCAATCAATGTCGCAGGAGTGACCCAGAGATCCCCCACTTCCGTGAGAGAGAGAGAGAGAAGAGAGAGAGAGAGAGAGAGAGAGAGAGAGAGAGAGAGAGAGAGAGAGAGAGAGAGAGAGAGAGAGAGAGAGAAAAAAAAAGAAAGAAAGAAAGAAAGAGAGAGAGACAGACAGACAGACAGAGAGAGACAGAGAGACAGAGATACAGACAGATAGATAGATAGATAGATATATAAGAGGCAGAGACAAGAGGGAAATGGCCAGTCCATGGGGACCGATCGGTACTGTGACCATGACCGCGCTGCCCTAACAAATCCCGGCAGCTGGGAAGAATGGAGAAGATTTCGTCCCCGACTTGTGTTGTGTGGTACAACCACCACAAAGAGGCATCCCTGATAGTTGTGGAAACCAACGATTGTTGCTAATTCTATCCCTAATGATGGCAGAGCGAATTAGTCCTCATACTAGGATTTAACACTATAGGATACTACTAGCACCAATAATTAATGCAAGCAATAATTGTGGTATTTGCCAATAAATTATCTTGCACAGAGTACACCAGACACAAATCCTGACGGGTCTCAATGGATGACAAATACAGAACATGCACTCAATAATTATGACAATCCCCCCTCCTGTACACCATTTAAGGTAATGGAAGGAATGGTGGGAATCAAGGGAATAATTAAAATTTCAGCTGGGGTGAAGAAAACTTGTACATAATGGAGGGAGGGCACATGGGAGTGACCTCATGGTGGCATGAGAGAGGAACATTGTGTGCAGCGGGTAGTTCACCCATGTTGTAGCTGGAAGCACTGACATCCTCTGGGCTGGCTCGTGTGGGCTGTTGAGCCAGCACAGACCTCACTGCTCCAAGATCAAGACTCGTACCACAAAATAACTCGAACGAACACCAATATTTCTCCCACAGTTGGGTTCCGGTGGTAATTTTTCCTTGAGGTGAGTGCACCTACCTCTAGAGTCTAGAGCAGCGGTTCTTAACCTGGGGGTCGTGACGTACGCGCATACGCAAACAAAATACTGTGTGTGGTATGTACCTTTGTTAGGTTCCTAAAAATGGGCTCAACAAATTGATATGTTATTCATGACCCCTTCATGACCCCCGGAAAACCCCAAACGACCCCCAGGTTCTGAACCGCTGGTCTAAACTATTTTGGCAGCACAGTTCCACATTTGATGAACATTGTCATAAAATGTCTTTTATTGGTTCGTCATTAGAATGAACAGACCTTATCGATGCCCTTCTTTTAATACTGATTAATTAATTAATTATCTGTGTTATAGTTCATGAAGGGTCGTCATGATTCTAAATGTCATTTCCCAGTGTTTGCCTTTGCTGAAAACTATGCAGTGTTGTTCTTTGCCAGAGCAGTGCAAGGAATTGGGTCCGCTTGCTCTTCAATATCAGGTGATGAAACTTTTATTGACGACTCGTTTTATGTTTTTAAAAATTAATCATTAAGCTTTTGCAGTTCCTACATTACTGTGTGTGTGTGTGTGTGTGTGTGTGTGTGTGTGTGTGTGTGTGTGTGTGTGTGTGTGTGTGTGTGTGTGTGTGTGATCTGCAGGTATGGCCTTATTAGCCAGTCTATACCAAGATGACAACGATAGAGGAGTCGTCATGGGCATTGCTCTGGGCGGTTTGGCAATGGGTGTACTCGGTTAGTTTTCATTCCTCAATGATATTGAGTCTTGCCTTTTTCATATTCTTTCAAGCTGGAGGTTGGTTAACAATAATCAGAAATCACCGATTTTGGTATTTGTCCAGATGATGTGAAATGCTGTATGTATGTTCAATGAAATACGATGCAGTCAAATTTAAGAATGAATTTCAAATTTCAAGTTTAAGAATGCTCCTGTGACCCTTTGGGCTATACTGGCGGGAGCTTCGCTCCTTGTAGGTTTTATCTAGCCAAACAGGTCAACGGGTAGGAGCCAGACTAAGAGTAGTCACACATTTTCCTGGCGGAAGGAAAAAGTTGTTTTTTTCCGCCTGGTCTTGTTGCCCCCAGGGGGTGTTTAGATATGGACACCTAGCAGGGCTAAAACAAGACCTGACAAAGGGCGGAGGAGCTCCTTGTGAGCCAACGGCCATTCATATCCAGTGCCCAACTGTGTCTGTGGACATCCTCCTGCAGTCGGGTTGGTTACCTCTTTCTAGGAGGTTGGTGTGGCAGGATTTGCACTCCGGCCACCATAAAAAACATGTCATTCCGCAACACGCACAAAGAACACAACTAAAAAAAAAACACTCCGTAGGAGTACCTCCTGTGCAGCTGCCCTTCGCAGAGCAGCTCACCGGACGACGGGATTGGGGGCAAAGCCTTCGGAAATCCCATTCTTTGACAATAGGAGGAAAAGCATGGGCTAGCTCTCCTGGGTTGGGTTGTGGAGGTGTGTGTCGGGGTGGTGCTGAGACGTCATCCACGGGGCGGTGGACGTCTCCTTGGATTAACCTGAGATGGCCCTTCGGGTGCATGCCTGGAATATTATTACTCTAAGAGAGGATGATCACCTGTCTCTGCTATCATCTGAGCTCCAGCGTTTGTACATCAGTGTTGCAGCACTTTCTGAGGTTCGGAGGCCGGATAGTGGTGAGATCATGGTAGGTGGTTACATCTACTACTGGTCTGGTCGCTTTGACAGTTACCATGCCCAGGGAGTTGCTATAGCTTTGTCCAATAAGCTGACTCCCATGATAGTCGAGGTAACATCGGTCAACGAGCGTATTATGAGACTGAGGATGCGTCGCTCTTTGGGTGTCATTTCCCTGGTCTCTGTATATGCTCCGACTGAGGAACGTGATCTCAATGTGAAGGAGGCATTCTATGCCATGCCCGAGTCTGTGGTTGAACAGTGCCCCAGGAGAGATACTCTTCTAGTCTTGGGGAATTTCAATGCATCGACTGGCACTGACAGGGATGGTTATGAGGCATGTGTTGGTCCCCATGGATCTGGGGCTTTGAACCAAAATAGCACCAAGTTTCTCAGCTTTGCAAGAAGTCATGGACTTAGGGTGGCTGGCTCCTGGTTTTGGCTCCCACAGCCTCATCGCTGGACTTGGTATTCCAATGCTGGTGGTGTGGCGAAGGAGACTGACCATGTGCTAATTGATGGTCGATGGTGGATGCTCCAGAACTGCAGGGTCGACTGGAGTGCTCAGTTCCTCAACACTGACCACAGCCTTGTTGTAGCAACTCTGAAGTTGCAGCTCAAATCCAAGATAATGCTATCATCCCAGTGTAGGCTGGATGTGGGCAAGCTCAAGGAGTAGAGGGTGTCTGAGGAGTTTGCGAGCAGGTTGAATGGGGTTTTGGGGGGGGGGGGGGTCTGGATGCTTCAGGGGATCCTGAGGAGTTGTAGAATGCCTTCAAGACCATCATCCTTGATGTTGTCGGTGGCTGTCTTGGAACCCACCATCAGGTGAAGAAGAACTTTGTCTCTCAGGAGACGCTTGATACCATCAACCAGAGTCACATGGCCAGTCTCGATGGCAGAGCTGAACTGTCCGGGGAGCTGCGGTGTAAAACTGTACGCTCGCCGAGGGCGGACAAGGAGGCCTATGTGTGAGTAAGCTGTGAAAGGGTAGAGCATCACTTGTGGACATGTGATTCTCGTCCTGCTTACAGAGGAATCCATGCATTGCGTTCCTCTAAGCCTGTCTCTAGGTGTACTGCAGTTTGAGCAGACGGTGGTGGCCTCTTGACAGAGTCTGAAGTGAAGGTCCGCTGGACCGGTTACTTTGAGTGGCTGTACCAGGCTGACCTAACGGCTGTTGAGTTGGATGTCATGGGTGTTGCTATCCCAAATGCTGACACCCCCAATTAACTGTGGACCACATTCACTTGTGGAAACACAGGCGACGGTGAACCAGCTGAAAGTGAGCAAAGCTCCTGAGATTTGTGGCATCCATGCTGAGCTTCTCAAGGCTTGTGAAAATGCTGTACTTCATTGCATGCAGTTCTGTGCTCTGTTTGAAGCAGAGGGATCATCCCAACTGACTGGAAGAGGGGCCTTGTTGTCCCTCTCTGGAAAGGGAAGGGTGATGACCAGGACTGCAAAAACTACCGAGGTGTGATGCGACTCTCGGTGCCAGGCAAGGTCTTTTCTTGGATCATTCTTGAGAGGGTTCACCACCATCTGCTCGAGCAGCAGCGACCAGAGCAGTCGGGCTTTACACCAAAGAGATCAACGATTGACCATATCCTTGCGCTTCAGGTACTCACCAAATGCAAGCGAGAGTTTCGCCATGGGCTGCTTTCTGCCTATGTTGATCTCCGCAAAGCATTCGATTTGGTGAATCAGGTTGCCCTCTTGAGGATTCTTGGTCTTCGTGGGATGCCACCAACGCTGATAAATCTGATCTCTGAACTATGCTCTGGTACTGAGAGTGCTGTGAGGTGTGGTGGCTCCATCTCTGACTTTTTCCAGTTGTTACTGGAGTTTGGCAGGGGCGTGTACTGGCTCCCACACTCTTCAGCGCTTGTATGGACTGGATTCTGGTGAGGATGTCGGAGAGGTCAGTCTGCGGTGCATCATTTGTGAGTGTCAAGATCTCTGATCTTGATTTTGCAGATGATGCAGTCATCTTTGCGGAGATGCTGGATATTCTTGCGGGGGCCCTCCAGGCACTGAATGAGGAGGTGGAGCCACAGGGATTATGGATTTCCTGGGTCAAAAGCAATATCCAGGCTTTCAATGACATCTTGGATGCTGCCGTCTTGTCTGTGCCTGTTTGTGGCAAAGATGTTGAGGTCACGAAGAGATTCACATACCTTGGCAGTGTTATTCATGTCTCTGCATGTTGCGAGCCAGAGGTTTATAGACGTCTGGGTCTGGTCTGGGGAGTCATGGATTCACTGGATCATGGGGTGTGGCGCTGTCGGTATCTATGCAGGAGGACGAAAGTCAGAGTCTTTAAGTCATTGGTGCTTTCAGTCTTGCTCTACGGATGAGAGGCTTGGACCCTTACCAAGCCACTGGGATTACGGATTTCCAGGCCAGAGAATGAGAATCAACTCCTTTGGAACCAAATTTCTTCAGAGAATCCTTGGCTATCGCTGGTCGGACTTCGTGTCCAATGAGCGGTTGCTGGGAGAGACTCAGATGAGATTTATTTCCTGTATGGTCCATCAGCGTCAGCTGCGGCTGTATTATATGGACATATGGCTCGTTTTCCTGATGCTGATCCAGCTCACCAGATACTCTCAGCAAGGGAGCCTCGTGAGTGGAGGAAGCCAACGGGCTGACCGCATGCCTTGTGGTTGCAGCAGGTTGATCGGCATCTCAAGGAGATAGGGATGGGCCAGGCATCAGCCTGGGGGATGGCCAGACGGAGGCCCCTGGAGTACCATCAGAAAGTGGATGTGGTGACGCGCTGCTCCGGGGCATGCTCCCATAACTGACCTTATCACTGAAGAGCTGAGCAGGAATCAATGCAATGTGATAACCATTGCTAAGTAAACTTGGCATGTACAGCAAACATACACTGCCTGTTTTGTTTTTTTCTTTAGAAGAGTGAGGCTGATGGAAGAGCAAGTTTATGAAGGGTGTGAAGTGACAGTAGGGCAAAAGTTGGAGACAATAAGCAAGGGAATGAACGAACCGTAAAAGAGGAAAGAAAGGAGGGAAGACTGCAACCTGCAAGTCAGGAGAGTTTGGATAGGAAGGATTGACCAGGGTAATAATCCTACGTCGGAGTGGCGACCCGTCGAAGATTGTACTCCATAGCCAATGAAACTTCCTCGGCAGCTCCTGTGCTCCTCAAGGGGTGAGAGGAATGCATAAATACACTGTATATATCAGGGTAATGTAGATTATGGGTAAGGATTGAGGGTGGGCGGGGGGGGGGGGATACTCGAGATGGCAGTGCACTGCCAATTTCAAGCCGTAGTGAGAAGGGTGGGACTGCACAGCCTCTGGAAGCTGGTTCCACATATGGGGGAAGTGAGGAAAAAATAGTGGAGATGTGTAGTAGGCCTGGATAGTGGGAGATTTATAAGGAGGGTGTTCCTGAAAGAACAAGTGCATCTTGGAGTTAAAATTGAGACCGTGAGAGAGGCAGTTAAAAAAACAAAACACCGACCTGCATGTGATGGAAGAGCAAAATATGATGTTCAGGTATGACAGTTAAATAGACTTTGTAGGATTGAAGTCCATGTTCCACTTATCAGACCAGCCTCTATCCATTCCCAGATCAGCAGAGTGACCCAGCTACCAACTGCATATGATTAGGATGGGATACTGTATGAGAAAGTCTAGAATCATCTGCAAAAGAGGAGGCGAGGATTTTCCAGAGCAACTGAAAAGGCATTTATGTAGATTAGGAGCAATATTGAGCCATTGTGCTTTTTCTGGTCTTCATCAATGATCTCTCTGACTCTCTTGAAAATCCTCTCTATCTCTTTGCTGACGACTCTACTCTCTGTCGCTCCATTCCTCATCCCTCAGATTGGCAGTCTGCAGCCTCCTCACTCTCTGCAGACCTGGACAAAATCACAGACTGGTCAAACAAGTGGAACATGTCTTTCAATCCTGACAAATCTCACAATCTTACAATGTCTCTCCGAAAGGACCGACTGGACAACCCTCCCATCTACTTTCTCAACAATCCTCTCCAAGAAGTTCTGTCGCTCAAGCTTTTGGGTCTCACTATCTGCCATGATCTTTCTTGGGAAAACCACATTTCCAAGCTGGCCTCCAAAGCCAGTCGCCGACTGGGCATCCTCCGTCGTGCGAAGTCCTTCCTTGGCACACCTGAGCTCCTCACCACATACAAGGCTTTCATCCGCAGCTCAATGGAATACTGTTCTCCCCTCTGGGCTGGTGCTCCTGCCTCACACCTTGCTCGGCTTCACGCTGTTGAGGCCAAAGCTTTCAGAATCATTGGAATCTCCTGCGATGTAGTCAACACCGAGGGCCTTTCACTCACTCACCGCAGGCAGGTTGGTGGTCTTTCTGTCTTCTACCGACTCCTCTCCGGCCTTGCTCCCCTAGCTCTCTCTGTGCTCTGTCCCCCCAATATTCCTTCAGGTCGCACAAGATCTGCCTGCAACCCTCTTATGGTTAAACTGCCAAAGTCTAGGCTCTCTGCTCACCTTCACTCTTTCATTCCCCTTTTCTCCCGCCTCTGGAACAAACTCCCCCACTCCCTTCAATCCCACTCCTCCCTCCAGGTCTTTAAAACAGCTGTTCACCACCATCTCTTATCTTCCCCCATCGAAAACCTTGATCTTTTCTACCCCCGGTAATTCACCCCAGGGTCCTTGCAGTGTTCATATGTTTTATTCCTCTCCCACCTCCCCCCAAGTCCTCCCAATGTCCCTGCTCTCAAATGTTGTGTTTGTGTCCTTCCCCCTCTTCCCCCTCTCTTTTGTGTCCTTCCCCCTCTCTCCCCATCTTGTCTGCCGCTCCCCTTGTTTTTTGTGTTTTGTGTGTCGGTTTGTCTTTTTGTGTGATTAATGTTAGCTCTTTCACGAGCCTCGATCTTGTATACAAAAAAAAACAAAAAAAAAACTGCCTTGAGGCACTCCAGTCTTCACTGATAGAGGAGAGGGCTCCATTGACAGCAATGTGTGGACTGTGTGAGTGGAGGAAGTCAGAAATCCAAGAATGAAGGCAGCCTTGAGTACCGTGGTTAGAGAGCTTGCAAAGCAAAGCAGGAATGAAAACTATGTGGAGTGTGGAATGCCTGAGATATGTCCAAGTAAACAGTCCTCACCTCTTTGAGACTTAGGACCTCTCCCACTGCCAAGAGATTAGCAGCAGCAGAATGTTCAGAGTCAAGTGAGTGAGACAGAATCAGAGATCAGACTGCTGGAAATCAGGAGACAACATCAGTAGCCATGCTGGATTGCATTACTTTGTTTATAATTGGAAGCAAGCATCTGTAGTAAGAGTTTCCGTTTGTACACCCTTCTTGTGGACGGGGGTGATGTTCTCAGACTTCCAGCTTGATGGAGGCGGCCAAAGTAGAAGCACATGTTGAATAGAGTAGATAGAGGAGATGCAAGAGCAACAGAGCAGAATTTGAGGATGTGGCCAGTAATGCCTTCCTGGCACATCACCAAAGCTGGGTCCAGACTGGACAGAACTTTATCGACCTTCTCAGATGAGAATGCCACAAAAACCGTCATGGCCTTATCTGGGGCAGAACCTGAAGACATATGCCATTTTAGGTGATGGATGGGATGGATGGGGTAGCATACACCAGATACAAGTTTGACAAGGCACCATAATGACTTTGAGGAAGACTAGTGAAGAGGTCATCCTTCATATTTGCATAAAGACGTTTTCTGGCTTGCCCTAAGATTGAATACACATGTTGTGAGCCTTACAGCGTGATCAAAAGTTATTTTCAGCCAGGTTTGCTTTCCATATCGAAAAAGCAAGCTTTTAATCTCCAGCATGAAATACCAAAAGGTGGTACAGATAGATTAACATCATGAAGGTACAGGTACTGAAGTTCCTTGTGCACTTGTGTTGATACAGTGGGTCCTCCCTTTGGGAGTATGCTGTACTATTTCTTTGGAAAACCAACTCCCTTCCTTATTCTGGCCAGCCTTATTGTCCTGGATGGAGGTGAGTTTGATTTTGTGAAATGTGGAATAAGTTTACTTTATTTCCAACCCAAGATGACCATGTTTTGGAATATTTGGGTTTCATTATATTGGATTAAACTGCAAAGCTTGCATAGGGATCCTGATTCCATTTTTTGGCCCCCACCCCTCTGACAAGGTTGGAGACAGGGGACAGTAAATGAGATCGACCGAACGACTGACTGATCAATCATCTGTACATGTACTTTTGTGCACGTAATGTGATATTTCAAAACCTGTTGAACATTTAACTTTCATATTGCAGATATACTGTATATTCCTCATGACATTATCTCAACCTGATTAGATCGCGGCTGTGATTGACTAAATTACATTTCCAGGGCAACCATCTCGGAAATTTGGCTCGTGCACAGATATTTCAAAAACTGTTCAAGATTTAGCTTTCATATTACACAAATCAGTTCCTCATGCCACCCAAAATGCGGGGAGAGAGGGTGGGTGTAGTCTCTCAGCTCCTTGTAAAAGTAAAGTTACTGGCTGAGAACCAGCAAGAAGAAAGACATAGAATGTCATAGCCCCCATGGTTTTAGTATTTGGCTGTATGGAGTTAAAGGCCGCCAGTCGGCCATCTTTGGTCAGATTACAAAACAAAATCTTCTGCATATGTATACTCTCACGTATTGTGTTTGTGCCAAGTTTGAACAAAATCGGTCCATGCATGTTGAGAAATGGTGGAGACACGTTTATGTATCAAAATGGCTGCCAGTCGGCCATCTTGGATATGACCTCGAAAAAAATTACGTGCATATGTAACCCATCATTTATTATCTGTGTACCAAGTTTGAACAAGACCAGTAAATGCATTTCTGAGAAATGGTTGAGGATGTGTTCAATCACAGATTTTTTTACAACTAAAATGGCCACCAGTCTAGCAGTCGGCCTTTCTTGATTAAATCACAAAATAAAATGAGGTGCACCTGCATGCCATCATGTATTGTGCTTTTGCAAAGTTTGAACAAAATCGGACCATGCATGTTGAAGAAATGGTTGAGGATGAAGGAGCTGCGCTACAACGCGAGTCGAAAGAATTGACGCGACCAAAGACGGAATTCGTCCGAGTTGCTTTATTGAAACAAAACAGCTCAGGTATTCTGACAAGCCCGTTTATCGGGCAGCAATATATATACACATTTATGTCGGGAAGTTTGCCCGGCAAAAGCTATACCGGGCATGCCCGGGTGTCAAGGGCGAGCCTTGGAAAGGCGAGTCTGGACCTGACCGGGCGTGTTTGGCTGCGGCCTGGCAAGTCGAGGCTGGGCGTGCCCGGGCGCTCTGGGCGAGCCCTGGAAAGGCGATAGCGGGCATGCCCGGACGCTCTGGGCGAGCCCTGGAAAGGCGATAGCGGGCATGCCCGGACGCTCTGGGCGAGCCCTGAAAAGGCGATAGCGGGCATGCCCGGACGCTCTGGGCGAGCCCTGGAAAGGCGAGAGCGGGCATGCCCGGGAAAGACGAGACCGGGCGTGCCCGGGAGGTTCGGGCGTGCCCGGGAACAGTGAGTCCAGGCATGCCCGGGAGAGGCGCGTCTGGCCGTGTTCTGGCCGGTGCAAGGCGATTGTGTGCATCCAGCGGTAACCGCTACACACGCCCCTCCAGAATCGACCTGCACCGGCAGGGTCAATTTAAGGGGGGTCTGGATGACCCGGCCGAAGCGACCCCTGGAGGGTCGTGGGGAGGGGTCCGACGTGGTGGTGGGTGGTCGAGCGGGGGGAACTGTGGACGGGGGGCGGCCTCGCCGCGGAGGAAGGGCCAACCGTGGTGGTCGGTCGACGTCCATGTGCGCCGGTTTGAGGCAGTCCACAGAAATCCGGTCCGGCCGGCCGCCAAAGTCGACGATGAAAGACTTGTCGCCCCGTCGCAGGACCCGGAAGGGCCCGTCGTACGGCGGCCGGAGTGGCCCCCGGTGCGCGTCATGACGCACAAAGACGTACTCCGCTGTGCGAAGCGCCGGGGGGGACGTAGGACTGGGGGCCACCGTGGTGGGACGTCGGCACGGGGGTAAATCGTCGGGCGGCCTCCTGGAGGTCCGAGCGCTGGCGAGCGGCGGACCAGGGACTGGTAGCGTCGGGCACGAATTCGCCCGGGACGTGGAGCGGCTGGCCGTAGACGAGCTCGGCGGCGGACGCCTGGAGGTCTTCCTTGGGGGCCGTGCGAAGGCCCAAAAGGACCCACGGCAGCCGGTCGGCCCAACCGTCGTCCTGAAGGCCGGCCATGAGTGCGGCCTTCATGGAGCGGTGAAACCGCTCGCACAACCCGTTGGCTTGGGGGTGGTAGGCCGTGGTGCGGTGCAGCGTGACCCCCAACGAACGGGCGACCGCGCCCCAAAGCTCAGACGTGAACTGTGGGCCGCGGTCGGATGAGATGTCCGCTGGTGCGCCGAAGCGCGCGACCCAGGTGGCGATGAACGCCTGCGCCACGTCGGCGGTGGTGGTGGAGGCGAGGGGCACAGCCTCCGGCCACCTGGTGGTCCTGTCCACCATGGTGAGCAGGTGGGTGAACCCCCGCGAGGGGGGCAGGGGACCCATCAGGTCCATGTGGACGTGGTCGAAACGCCGTTCAGGCATGGCGAAAGGTGCCAGCGGGGCCTGGGTGTGGCGGTGGACCTTGACCCGCTGGCAGGCCGTGCAGGCGTTGGCCCAGTCGAGGATGTTTCGCCGAAGGCCGTGCCAGACGAAATGCGCCGACACCAGCTTCTGAGAAGCTTTCCGGCCCGGGTGAGAAAGGCCGTGGATGGAGGCGAAGATGCGGCGCTGCCAGGAAACGGGCACGATGGGGCGAGGCTGGCCCTGGGAGACGTCGCAGAGCAGGACGGTGCCCGCGAAGGGAATGTCGGCCAGGCGGAGGCCCGTGTCCGCCGCACGGAGTGCCTGCACCAAGGCGTCGGTGGTCTGGTCGGCCGCCATGAGCGCGAAGTCCACGCCGAGGTGGACCGCGTTCGCGCTGGCCCGAGAAAGACAGTCGGCCACGGCGTTGTCTTTGCCGGCGACGTGCCGGATGTCCATGGTGAACTCCGACACGGCGGAGAGGTGGCGCTGCAGGCGGGCCGACCACGGCTCCGTGACCTTAGCCATTGCGTAGACCAACGGCTTGTGGTCGACGAAAGCCGTGAACGGGTGGCCCTCCAGGAGGTGTCGGAAATGGCGAACGGCCAGGAATAGCCCGAGCAGCTCGCGCTCGAACGTGCTGTAGTTTAACTCGTTCGGCCGGAGTTGCCGGCTGAAAAAAGCGAGTGGCTGCCAAACCCCGTCCACCCATTGCTCATGGACGGTGCCCACCGCGTAGTTGGAGGCGTCCGTAGTGAGGGCAATGGGCGCGTTGAGCACCGGGTGAGCCAGCAGCATTGCGTCGGCGAGGGCCCGTTTGGCGCTGGCGAAGGCCGCGTCCATGGCCGCGGACCAAACAATGTCGTGCTTGGCTGGCTTGCCCCGGAGGGCCTCGTAAAGGGGCCGCATGAGCTGAGCAGCGCGGGGCACGAATCGGTGATAAAAATTCACCATGCCGAGGAACTATTGGAGGGCCTTGATGGAACGGGGACGCGGGAACGTGGTGATGGCCTCGACCTTGGTCGGCAGTGGCACCGCCCCGGTCTTGGTGATGCGGTGGCCCAAAAAGTCAACGGTCGTTGCGCCGAAGTGGCATTTGACCAGGTTGACAATTAAGCCGTGCTCGCTGAGGCGACCGAACAGTGTTCGGAGGTGGAGGAGGTGCTCGGCTCGGGACGTGCTGGCGACGAGGATATCGTCCAGATAGACGAAAAGAAACGGCAGGTCGCGCAGCACGCCGTCCATCAAGCGCTGGAATGCCTGGGCCGCGTTCTTGAGGCCAAACGGCATCCGCAAAAATTCGAACAGGCCGAACGGCGCGATGACGGCCGTCTTCGGGACGTCGGCCGCCCGGACAGGTACCTGGTGGTAGCCCCGTATCAGGTCAATTTTCGAAAAGATGACCCGTCCTGCCAAACGGGCGGAAAAGTCCTGAATATGCGGCATCGGGTACCTGTCGGGGGTGGTAGCGTCGTTGAGATGGCGGTAGTCGCCACACGGGCGCCATCCACCCCCCGGCTTCGGCACGATGTGCAGTGGCAAGGCCCACGCGCTATCGGAGCGCCGCACGATGCCGAGGTGCTCCAACGCGTCGAACTCGGCCTTCGCCATGGCGAGCTTGGCCGGGTCGAGGCGGCGGGACCTGGCGTAGACCGACGGGCCCGTAGTGGGTATGTGGTGCTCGATCCCGTGCCGCACCACGACGGCCGAAAACGTCGGCCGCGTGAGGGCCGGGAATTCCGCGAGCAGGCGAGCGAACTCGTTCGCTGCCGGGAGGGCGCATGCCAGTTCGGTCGGCGCGGAGCTGCTCATCATGCACGCCAGGGAGCTGAAGGTCTCGGCGTTGACAAGGCGACGACGTTTGATGTCGACCAGCAGCCCGTGCGCGCAGAGGAAGTCGGCGCCCAGCAAAGCCATGGGGACGCAGGCGGTCACAAAAGTCCATTGAAAACGCTGGCTGCCGAAGCAGAGGGTGACGACGCGTGGGCCGAAAGTGCGTATGGCCGAGCCATTAGCAGCGACCAAAGAGGGGCCGCAAACGGCGTCCCGCCTGTCCTGCTCGGAGGCGGGTATGACGCTCAGTTGGGCGCCGGTGTCACACAGGAAACGCCGCCCAGACGCTTTGTCCCGAATAAACAGCAAGTTGCCCGAGTGGCCGGCGCTCATGGCTGGGAATGAACGCCGGCCCGGCCGTTTCCCGACCTGCCGAAAGTGCACGGGGGCCGGCACGTCCGAGCCTTGTGTCCGAACCTGGCATGGTAATAACACTACGCCCGGTCAGGTGGAGGCCCCGGCCGTCGTGTCGGAAGCGGGCGGTGCGGCGTGGCGGCCGCCAGTTGCACCGGCAGTTCGGCCTCCAACCGCGCAGGGCGCTCGGGCGTCGTGGGCGTCGCCTCGGACGGCGGCGGGCTCCAGGTAACCGCGCCGATGTACTGGCCCGCCGAGGAGATCTTATCGGCTTCCCTGGCGAGGGCGTGGGAATCCGTGATCAACGTGCCAGCCAGGGCGAGGCGTACCGGGTGAGGCAGCTGGCGAAGGAACAGCTCGCGGAACAGAAAATCCGGAGAGTGCTCACCGAGCAACGAGAGCATATAGTCCATGCGCTCTGACGGGCGCGTGTCGCCGAGCTCGGGCAGAGCGAGCAGGCGCCGTGCGCGTGCTGCCGGTGAGAGGGCGAAAGCATCGAGGAGGAGTGTCTTCATCGCGTCGTATTTGTCAGCAGCCAGCAGGTGCTCGAGGAGGCTCAAGGCGCAGGCCGCGGTGGCGGAACCGAGCGCAGCCACAACATGGTGGAAGCGGGTGTCGTCCGCGGTGATGCCTCGCAGGGCGAACTGAGAGTCCGCCTGAGTGAACCAAACAGCCGCATGAGCCTCCCAGAAGGTAGGCAGTTTAAGCGTCACTGCCGTATCCATGTCGGTAGGTCACCAGTGAAGGAGCTGCGCTCCAACGTGAGTCGAAAGAATTGACGCGACCAAAGACGGAATTCGTCCGAGTTGCTTTATTGAAACAAAACAGCTCAGGTAATCTTACAAGCCCGTTTATCGGGCAGCAATATATATACACATTTATGTCGGGAAGTTTGCCCGGCAAAAGCTATACCGGGCATGCCCGGGTGTCAAGGGCGAGCCTTGGAAAGGCGAGTCTGGACCTGCCCGGGCGTGTTTGGCTGCGGCCTGGCAAGTCGAGGCTGGGCGTGCCCGGGCGCTCTGGGCGAGCCCTGGAAAGGCGATAGCGGGCATGCCCGGACGCTCTGGGCAAGCCCTGGAAAGGCAATAGCGGGCATGCCCGGACGCTCTGGGCGAGCCCTGAAAAGGCGATAGCGGGCATGCCCGGACGCTCTGGGCGAGCCCTGGAAAGGCGAGAGCGGGCATGCCCGGGAAAGACGAGACCGGGCGTGCCCGGGAGGTTCGGGCGTGCCCGGGAACAGTGAGTCTGGGCATGCCCGGGAGAGGCGCGTCTGGCCGTGTTCTGGCCGGTGCAAGGCGATTGTGTGCATCCAGTGGTAACCGCTGCACAGACACGTTTAAGTAACAAAATGTCCGCTAGTCGGCCATCTTGGATCTGATCTCCAAGGAAAATGACGAGCATATGTAAGCCATCATTTGTTATCTGTTTGCCAAGTTTTAACAACATCGGTTAATGCATGTCCGAGGAATGGTTGAGGACGTGTTCAACATCAGCTTTTTTACAACTAAAATGGCCGCCAGTCAGCCATATTTGATCGCATCGCGAAACAAAATGATGTGCATATGTATGCCGTCATGTGTTATCCTTGAGCCAAATATGAACAAAATCGGTCAATACATCTCCGAGATATGATTGCGGACACACAGCCGCACAGACGAGGCCCAACCCATAAGTCCCCGTTTCGGACTAAGTCCATAGGGGGCTAATAATGGGCTCCAAATCAATCACTCTAGCCCAGAATGACTTGTTTTTCTTACATCTGAAAGGGTAAGAATTTAATTAACCTGCCAATTAATTTAATTAACCCTTACTCTTGTGAAGATCATGGTTAATTATGCTACAAGTATAAAACGCTTATGAGTTATATTACGTTTTCAGGCACTTAACCAATATTAACTTTCAGGCACATTCTCAGTAATTGCAGCATAAGGCACCATGTATGTATTCCATGCATGGAGGTGGAGGTGGAGGTGGAGATTGAGGGGGATGAGGGTGGAGGTGGTTTCAGAGCCGGTATCTATAAGCAGTGACATTGTGTAGTGTAGCAGGATGGCTCAGTGTTTGATCACGTAACCTTTAAACCATCTGAATCTGTTTGTCAGTATGAATCCTGGTGGAACAAAGTCGGATTAAATTGATGTCTGATGCTCGGTGAGCAAAGGCGTAATGGAAGCACAGGCTGAATAGAGCAGGTAAAGGAGATGCCAGAACAACAGAGCATAATTTTACGTCATTTGTGGGGTAAGGGTTAGAGCATCCATTCTGTGTCTGGGAGGGCGGTGGTTAGAATCCCGGCTGAGTCATACCAAAGACTTTTAGAATGGTACGTGCTGCTTCCTTGCTTAACGCTCGGCCTTTTTATTTTAAGCGCAGAGCATGGACAAACAATATGTTGGCCACCTTTGCACAGGCTTTGAGGGGCCTCATGGCCTCCTCCTGTTATGTGTTGAATTTCCTTATAAAGGAAATTCATTATAACTAGAGTCGAGAACATTAGCAGGTATGGTGATAAACAGATCAAAACAGTGTTATACAAGTTGAACCCAAGTTGGTGGACAAGCTGCGACTTGCACTTGAACACAAGTTGAACTAGAAAGAGCAATCAGAGATTGCAGACCCTAGTCAGGACATGTTTTTAGTGTTTTTAAGGCTTTTCTGTTAAAACAAATATAGCGGCTGAACCACATGACCGATGACATTGAAGGAGCCGGGGCTCCCACGTCGATCGGAAGAATGGACGCGACAAAAAGCTAGAATTCATCTGAGTTGCTTTAATGAAATCAAACACTCAGGCACTCTGCAAAACCGTTTATCAGTCAGCAATATATATCTATTCCGCCAGGGGGTTTGCCCAGGCCCGGCGCCAGGGGGCGTGGCCCAGCGTCCTGGCTGCGGCCTGGCAAGTTGAGGGCGAGCCTGGGCGTCCTGGACGAGCCCGGCATGGTGATCGCTCCGCGTCCTTGATAGGTGCAAGGCGATTGTGAAAACTCAGCGGCAGCCGCTACACACGTCCCCCCAGAATCGACTTGCACCGGCAGGGTCAATTTGAGGGGGGTCCTGATGACCCGGCCGAAGCGACCCCTGGCGGGTCGTGGGAGGGGGTCCGGTGAGGTGGTGGGCGGTCGAGTGGGGGGCACCGTGGACGGGGGACGGCCTCGCCGCGGCGGAAGGGCCACCCGTGGTGGGTGGTCGACGTCCACGTGCGCCGGCTTGAGGCGGTCCACAGCAATCCGGTCCGACCTGCCGCCGATGTCGATGACGAACGACTTGTCGTCCCGTCGCAGCACCCGGAAGGGCCCGTCGTACGGCGGCTGGAGTGGCCACCGATGTGCGTCGTGACGCACAAAAACATACTCCGCTGTGCGGAGTGCTGGGGGGACGTAGGACTGGGGGTCACCGTGGTGGGATGTTGGCACGGGGGCAAACCGTCGGGCGGCCTCCTGGAGGTCCGAGCGCTGGTGAGCTGCGGACCAGGGACTGGTAGCGTCGGGCACAAATTCGCCCGGGACGCGTAGCACCTGGCCATAGACAAGCTCGGCGGTGGATGCCTGGAGGTCCTCCTTGGGGGCCGTGCGAAGGCCCAAAAGGACCCACGGCAGCCGGTCGGCCCACCCGACGTCTTGAAGGCCGGCCATGAGCGCGGCCTTCATGGAGCGGTGGAATCGCTCGCACAACCCGTTTGCTTGGGGGTGGTAGGCCGTAGTACGGTGGAGCTTGATCCCCAGGTTGCGGGCGACCGCGCCCCACAGCTCGGAGGTGAACTGTGGACTGTGGACGGTCTGACGAGATGTCCGCCGGTGCGCCGAAGCGGGCGACCCAGGTGGCGATGAAAGCCTGCGCCACGTCGGCGGTGGTGGTGGAGACGAGGGGAACGGCCTCCGGCCACCTGGTGGTCCTGTCCACCATGGTGAGCAGGTGTGTGAACCCCCGTGACGGGGGGAGGGGGCCCACCAGATCCACGTTGACGTGGTCGAAACGTCGTTCGGGCACGGTGAAAGGTGCCAGCGGGGCCTGGGTGTGTCGGTGGACCTTGGCCCGTTGGCAGGCCGTGCAGGCGCTGGTCCAATCGCGGACGTCCCGACGAAGGCCGTGCCAGACGAAACGCGCCGACACCAGCTTCTGGGAAGCTTTCCGGCCCGGGTGGGAAAGGCCGTGGAGGGAGGCGAAGATGCGGCGTTGCCAGGCGACGGGCACGATGGGGCGAGGCTGGCCTTGGGAGACGTCGCAGAGCAGGACAGTGTCCGCGCAGGGGATGTCGGCCAGGCGGAGGCCCGTGTCCGCCGCCCGGAGGGCTTGCACCGTGGTGTCGGTGGTTTGGTCCGCCGCCATAAGCGCAAAATCCACGCCCAGGTGGACCGCGTTCGCGCTGGCCCGGGAAAGACAGTCGGCCACGGCGTTGTTTTTGCCGGCGACGTGCCGGATGTCCGTGGTAAACTCCGACACGGCGGAGAGGTGGCGCTGTTGGCGGGCCGACCATGGCTCCGTGACCTTGGCCATGGCGTAAACCAACGGCTTGTGGTCGACGAACGCCGTGAAAGGTCGGCCCTCCAGGAGGTGGCGGAAATGGCGGACGGCCAGGTGTAGACCGAGGAGCTCCCGGTCAAACGTGCTGTATTTGAGCTCATTCGGCCGGAGCTGCCGGCTGAAAAAAGCGAGTGGCTGCCAAACCCCGTTCACCCATTGCTCATGTACGGCGCCCACCGCGTAGTCGGAGGCATCCGTGGTGAGGGCGATGGGAGCGTTGAGCACCGGGTGAGCGAGCAGTGTTGCGTCGGCGAGGGCCCGCTTTGAGCCTTGGAAGGCCGCATCCATTGCTGCGGACCAGGCGATGTCGTGCTTGGCCGGCATGCCCCGGAGGGCTTCGTAGAGGGGCCGCATGAGCTAAGCAGCGCGGGGCACGAAGCGGTGATAAAAATTCACCATTCCCAGGAATTCCTGCAGGGCCTTTATGGTGCGGGGACGCGGGAACGTGGTGATGGCCTCGACCTTGGTTGGCAGCGGCACGGCCCCGTTCTTGGTGATGTGATGGCCCAAAAAATCAACGGCCGTCGTGCCGAAGTGGCATTTGGCCGGGTTGACGATGAGGCCGTGCTCGCTGAGGCGCTCGAACAGCGTCCGGAGGTGGAGGAGGTGCTCGGCCCGGGACGTGCTGGCGACGAGGATGTCGTCCAGGTAAACGAAAAGGAACGGCAGGTCACGCAGCACGCCGTCCATCAAGCGCTGGAACGCCTGAGCCGCGTTCTTGAGACCAAACGGCATCCGCAAGAATTCGAATAAGCCGAACGGCGTGATGACTGCCGTTTTAGGGACGTCGGCCGCCCTGACAGGTACCTGGTGATATCCCCGTATGAGGTCAATTTTCGAAAAAATGACCCGTCCCGCCAGACGGGCGGAGAAGTCTTGGATATGCGGGATCGGGTACCTGTCGGGGGTGGTAGCGTCATTGAGACGGCGGTAGTCGCCACACGGGCGCCATCCACCCCCCGGCTTTGGCACGATGTGCAGTGGCGAGGCCCACGCGCTATCGGAGCGCCGCACGATGCCGAGGTGCTCCAACGCGTCGAATTCGGCCTTCGCTACGGCGAGCTTGGCTGGGTCGAGGCGGCGGGCCCTGGCGTAGACCGGCGGGCCCGTGGTTGGTATGTGGTGCTCGATCCCATGCCGTACTGCGACGGCCGAAAACGTCGGCCGCGTGAGGGCCGGGAACTCCGTGAGCAGGCGAGCAAACTCGTTCGCCGCCGGGACGGCGCATGCCAGCTCGGTCGGCGCGGAGCTGCTCAATGTGCATACCAGGGAGCTGAAGGTTTCAGCGTTGATTAAACGACGCCGTTGGACGTCCACCAGCAGTCCGTGTGCGCAGAGGAAGTCGGCGCCTAGCAGAGCCACGGGCACGTTGGCGGTTACAAACGTCCAAGCAAAGCGTTGGCCGCCGAAGCAGAGGGTGACGTTGCGCGGGCCGAAGGTGCGGATAGTCGATCCGTTGGCCGCAACTAAGGAGGGGCCGCAAACCGCGGATTGCCTGTCCTGGTCAGAGGCGGGTATGACGCTCAGTTGGGCGCCGGTGTCGCACAGGAAGCGCCGTCCGGACGCTTTATCCGTGATGAACAGTAAGTTGCCCGTGTGGCCGGCGCTCATGGCTGGTAATGAACGCCGGCCCGGCCGTTTCCCGGCCTGCCGAAGGTGCACGGGGGTCGGCATGTCCGGGCCTTCTGTCCGAACCTGGCATGATAGTAACACCACGCTTGGTCAGGTGGAGGCCTCGGTCGTCGTGCCGGAGGTGGTCGGCTCGGTAGAGCAGCCGCCAATGGCGTCGGCAGTTCGGCCGTCGACCGTGCCGGGTGCTCGGGTGCCCTGGGTGTTGCGTCGGACGGCGGTGGGTCCCATGTCGCCGCTACGATGCGCTGTCCTGCGGCGGAGATCTTGTCGGCTTCTCTGGCAAGGGCCCGGGGATCTGTGATCGTCGTGCTTGCCAGGGCGAGGCGTACCGGGTTAGGCAGCTGACGGAAGAACAGCTCCCGGAACAGGAATGCCGGAGAGTGCTCGCCGAGCAGTGAAAGCATGTAGTCCATGCGCTCGGAAGGGCGCGTGTCGCCGAGCTCAGGCAGATCGAGCAGGCGCCGTGCGCGTTCCGCCGATGGGAGGGCGAAAGCATCGAGGAGCAGCTTCTTAATCGCGCCGTATTTGTCAGCGGCTGGCGGGCTTTCGAGGAGGCTCAGGGCGCGGGCCGCGGTAACCGACCCGAGCGCAGCTACCACATGGTGGAAGCGGGTGTCGTCGGCCGTGATGCCTCGCAGGGCGAACAGGGACTCCGCCTGTGCGAACCAAACCGCCGCGTGAGCCTCCCAGAAGGTAGGCAGTTTAAGGGCGACTGCCGTGTCCATGTCGATAGGTCACCAATGAAGGAGCCGGGGCTCCCACGTCGATCGGAAGAATGGACGCGACAAAAAGCTAGAATTCATCTGAGTTGCTTTAATGAAATCAAACACTCAGGCACTCTGCAAAACCGTTTATCAGTCAGCAATATATATCTATTCCGCCAGGGGGTTTGCCCAGGCCCGGCGCCAGGGGGCGTGGCCCAGCGTCCTGGCTGCGGCCTGGCAAGTTGAGGGCGAGCCTGGGCGTCCTGGACGAGCCCGGCATGGTGATCGCTCCGCGTCCTTGATAGGTGCAAGGCGATTGTGAAAACTCAGCGGCAGCCGCTACAACATCATTTTTTCTCCACCAAATTATCCACAGATAACACTCAAGAAATTTCATCTTGATCGGATGAAGTTTTGTTCTTGTCGAATTATAACGTCATCATGGAGGAACCTATGACATAATCATTTACATATTTTAATCCCCGTGGAGAGTTCTTTACAATGAGCCACATCTCAATTTTTTCTATGCAGCGCTTTCGGAGATATGGAGGTGCAAATTTTTTCGTTTTTCCCAAGATGGCGTCTGTACTACGTGACATATAGCGTCATAATTATCATTAAAAGATCTACAGGAGGAGGTGCACCTATGGTGAAAATTTCCCGTTAATCTGACCAACGGTTGCAGAGAAAAATCATATTTATTATGTTCGGACAAACAAACAGAAAGACAGACAAACAGACAAATGGACTTAAATGCAACACCCTCTTCTCCGGCGAGGGTAACAATAATATGTCAATTTGAGTCTTGAAAACAAGTTTCCTTGAATGTATATTGTGCATCTGATATGATACCATGGATTTCAATGCATATCTTTACCGACCCTCTACTTTTTACATTACTGTATAGATTCTAGACTTAACCGGCAACAATAGATTCCATAACCACTACCAAAATACTCGTTAAGCTCAAAACGATCTTTTTTTCTTTCTTTTTTTCTTCCGATCTCGATTTTATTTTTCATCTTCTTTGACAGCATTACAACTTTTCATTATGAAGATACCAAAAGTTGTTGCAGAGGTGAGTGATCCCTATACTTGTGTATTACACAGTGTATGGCTTATGAGAGTGAGCCGATGTGTTTATTTCCGTTTCAAAGTCATATATTCACCGATTTCTAAAATTGCTGTTTTCAACAGACACAGAAGGGAACGCCTTTGCTGACTTTGCTGAAAGACCCATACATCCTGTTTGCTTCAGGTAAATTCAATCCTTAATTTATTGTGGCTTTCAAGAAATTACAAGAACTAGCAACGGTACCCGCCCTACGTGCGGGGCTTCAATTGGGAGGCCCAAATGAAAAGGCAAAATATCAGAAATTGAAGGCTTTTTTTATTTTAAACGATTTATATAAACATCCGTTAAAGTCTAGGCAAGAAATTCAAAAATGTGCTTATTTAAGCTGCATGAGGCATTTTTGAGGAAAAGCAAACAAATAGGTTTTTCTGAAAGGGATTTTCGTGCTGAATATGAATATGTTGTTTGTGTTTCCCAAAATTGCCTAATTAGGTCATTAATTAAGGTCAAAAGTCAATAAGTGCAAAATTCAAGTTTTCACAGAAATTATTTTATTTTTAATATTCAATACAGTGGCGAAAAAGTTTATCGAGTATCTATCATATTAAGCCATATATCGTATGTCAAAGATTTGAATTTAATGGAAAATGTGAGAAGTTCGCTGTTCGCTGTTCATGGTAAGAATTGTGGTACATGTGATAGGGACATGTGATATGTTCACATGTGATATGTTCGTGAGATGTGATATCACAAGTGATATCATGTGATATCACATGAGATGTGATATCACAAGAACATGTGATATGTTCGCTGTTCAGTAAAGCTGTTCAGTAAATGTCAGGCACCAGAATCAATGCCACCATCCAGTGATGCTGCACATCACCATATACATTATACAGCGTGCAAATTACCAGAGCTTCATATGGAGAGAAGCGTGCAATCCAAACCCAGTAATTCCTTCCCCAATGGACTCTGCTGGATGGAAGTTGGCTGATGGTCTTCTCTCACCGGTGCTCACATCTTTACCCCCTATCCCAAAAGCATGCAAGGACATTGTACAGTGTGGCTGTACCAAGGGTTGCACCAGTGATAGGTGTTCGTGCAAGAAATGGGATTTGAAGTGTACGGACGCATGCAAATGCAGTGACTCGGAGACTGTAACATGCAAAAACAAGACTAAATAACGCCAATGCTGGGATATTGCCACAATACGGTTATTTGACACTTCATCAGTGTTGGTTTAAGGGGGTGAAATATAAATATAAAATATAGAAATTTAAAAAAGGTGACATATTCCTTTCTAATATATTGTTAGATATATTGTTGTCATATATAGAGAGGAACCAAAATCAGTTTTGGTGGCCTACGTTGGAAAAAAGACAAATCCATGCGACCAAAATTGAACTGTTATTGAGATATTGGCAATTGAACCGTTATTGAGATATTGGCGATAGAATCAAGAATTCCTATCATATTTTTCATTTAATTTGAATATTCGGCACATAATATGACGTTTAATTTGAATGATATGTAGAAAATTCTTGTAAATTCATCTAGGGGACGTCAAATAGGACCTTACGAAATAGGACCTTCGCATTTTGTACTAATTAACCCGTGACCCTAATTGGTGGCTAATTCTGCAAATTTCGCAAAACAAACAACAAAGTCTCATTCCCCTGAATCTAGACAATGATGCTATGCCATATACTCTTTTCACTGGTGCATTTTGACATGAAACATCAAAGGGAAATCGACTGACATGGCACTCCGTAGAAAGGTCAACCGTTACGGAGATATTCTCCATAGAAGTGAAATTTTCTTTCACATTTTCCATTAAATTCAAATCTTTGACATGCAATGTATGGCTTAATATGATAGATATTGGAAAATCTTTTTTACCACTGTATTGAATATTAAAAATAAAACAATTTCTGTGAAAACTTGAATTTTGCACTTATTGACCTTTGACCTTAAATAATGACCTAATTAGGCAATTTTGGGAAACACAAACAAGATATTCATATTCAGCACAAAATTCCCTTTAGGAAAAACCTATTTGTTTGCTTTTCCTCAAAAATGCCTCATGCAATCACATTTGCTGGAAATTGAACCAGTCTATTAAATCATATCACATGCAAATCATCAAAATCTAAACAGTATTTGTAGAATTTCAATAAAAGCCACATCACTGTTCATATCGGTAAATATTATTCCATCGTGTTTGGAAAAACTGTAAAATTGGAAAATTGGAAAAATTGGAAATTGGAAAAATTGGAAAATTGGGGAAACAATATAGTCTATTTTACTCCAGGGGGTCCCAGGATTACCCACCCAAAATTTCGCTGCGATCGGTTCAGCCGTTTTTGCAGTACCTGGGAACAGACGGACAGACAGACAGACAGACATTTGGTGAATTATAGTAAGATAACCACACTGTGGTCACAACCTGTGACAAAATCCGGTAACGGACCGATTGGTAAACGTGCATTTAAAGCACTCTTAAAAGGTGAACAGCACAATTCAGAAACACAGATTTCATGCGCAATAAAAAAAATTAACTCGACACCTCTTATCCATGTCAGCATCCACCACAGATATATCAGAACGAGCTGATTCGGCACACAGTCATGGATTGCTTCACCCAATATAGGGCCGTTCAAAAATTACATAACGCTATTTTTAAAGAAATTTGCGTAATGTAACACTTGATTACCATGCATTCTGATGGACTGTGCATTCTGACAGGCTTGATTAAACCTTACTATTATTTGTCATAATGTTTAGATTTTTTTGGGGTCCCTCATCGTGAATAACACCCAATCCAAACAAAGCCAACAGTTTTAGAAAATTGCATAATGTAACACTT
The DNA here is from genome assembly GCF_964187855.1 of Myxine glutinosa. Lineage (NCBI taxonomy): Eukaryota > Metazoa > Chordata > Myxini > Myxiniformes > Myxinidae > Myxine > Myxine glutinosa. Next base: position 206,100,206 of record NC_136262.1, on the reverse strand, counting down.
GAATACATAACATAACACTTGATTACCGTGAGTTCTGATGTGCTGTGTGTTCTAACGGGCCTGATTAAATCTTCCTATTATTTGATATACCAGTGTGACACAGCGCACTATGCGCGCCTCACCACAGGTCATTTCAGAGGGATAGGCATCTTTGACCATTTCAGTGTATTTTGGGTCTTTTGGGTCTTCATTGTGTTTTGGGTCTTCAGGGCCATTTGGGTCTTCAGAGTCTTTTGGACCCTCTGGGCCTTTAAGGGTATTTTGGATATTTGGGGTGTTTTGGGTCTTCGGGGTCTTTTGGGTCTTCGGTGTCTTCAGGTGCTTTTGGGTCTTAAGAGTCTTTTGTTTTCTCTGGGTCTTTAAGAGTCTTTGGGGTATTTTGGTTCTTTGGGGTATTTAAGGGTATTTTGGGTCTAAATGGTCTTTAAGGGTCTTTGGGATCTTCAGGGATTTTTGGGTCTTCAGGTTGTTTTGGGTCTTTGGGCTCTTTTGGGGCTTTGGTGTCTTCAGGGGATTTTGGGTCTTAAGGGTCTTTTGGTTCATCTGGGTCTTTTGAGTCTTTGGGGACTTTTGGGTCTTCAGGGACATTTGGCTCTTCCATGTATTTTTGAGTCTCAGGGCCTTCAAGGGTATTTTGGGTCTTTGGGGTGTTTTGGGTCTTCAGGGTCTTTGGGGTCTTTGGGGTCTTTGGGGTCTTCAGGGTATTTTGGGTCTTCGGGGTATTTTGGGTCTTCCAGGTCTTTTGGGTATTCAGGGTATTTTGGGTCTTCAGGGTATTTTGGGTATTCAGGGTATTTTGGATCTTCTAGGTCTTTTGGTTCTTCAGGGTATTTTGGGTCTTCAGGGTATTTTGGGTCTTCAAGGTCTTTTGAATCTTCTGGGTCTTCAGGGTATTTTGGGTCTTCTGGGTCTTTTGGGTCTTTGTAATGTTTTGGGTATTTGGGGTGTTTTGGGTCTTCGGGGACATTTGGGTCTTCATGGTCTTTTTGAGCCTCATGGCCTTCAAGGGTATTTTCGGGTGTTTTGTGTCTTCGGGGTATTCAGGGTATTTTGGGTCTTCAGGGTCTTTAAGGGTCTTTGTGGTCTTCTGAGTGTTTGGGTCTTGAGGGTGTTTTGGGTCTTCGGGGTCTTTTGGGTCTTCAAGGTATTTTGGGTCGTCCAGGTCTTTTCGGTCTTCAGGGTATTTAAGGGTCTTTGTAGTCTTCAGGGTGTTTTGGGTCTTCTGGGTATTTTGGGTCTTCTGGGTCTTTTGGGTATTCAGGGTATTTTGGGTCTTCTGGGTCTTTTGGGTGTTTGCAGTGTTTTGGGTCTTCAGGGTCTTTAAGGGTCTCTGTGGTCTTCTGAGTGTTTTGGGTCTTTGGGGTGTTTTGGGTCTTCAGGGTGTTTTGGGTCTTCGGGGTGTTTTGTGTCTTCGGGGTGTTTTGGGTCTTTGGGGTCTTTAAGGGTCTTTTTAGTCTTCATTGTGTTTTGGGTCTTTGGGGTGTTTTGGGTCTTTGGGGTGTTTAAGGTCTTTGGGGTGTTTTTGTTCTTCGTGGTCTTCAGGGTCTTTTGGGTATTTAAGGGTATTTTGGGTCTTCACGGGTCTTTGTGGTCTTAAGGGTCTTGGGGTAATTAAAGGGTCATCAAAGGTCTGAGGGGTCTCAGCAGTCTAAACGTAATTATTAGGGTTAATTCAGAGGGTGTTACTTTTGTTTGAAGAAGAAGAAGACGTTTGCGTCACATATAAACAAACATACATAACGACATAACCATATACATTTGCTCTATTATAGTGAATATGATATATGAATAAGGCTTACGATATAGTGTCATTCCTTGAACACGATCAATGGACTCCCCAATATTCACTGTGTTCACGGTTTGAATTACGCTGAGGTGATGTGGAGGCGTTTCGTTGATATGGATAATGCTTATGATATAGTGTCTGTGTACCCAGAGGTAAAATGTCCAGTGTACCCTGAAGTGATGTGAACGGAGTCGGCAAGCACGATATGTTCCTGGGTGTCATGAGTTATCCACCGATTGCGTATCACGTCAACCAGTCAAGTCAAAAGAAAACAAAGCGCATCCAGAGGTGTGGGAAAATAACGTCAGGCGGGAGACCAAAGCTGAAATTGGAAAAACAACATAGCCTATTTTACTCCACGGGGTCCCAGGATTACCCACCCAAAATGTCGTTGCGATCGTTTCAGCCGTTTTTGCGGTACCTGGGAACGGACGGGCAGACAGACGGACGGACATTTGGTGAATTATAGTAAGATCATTAGATGTTTTTGATGCCCTCAGCGTGAATAACACCTGACCCAAACAAAACCAGTGGAAATTTGATGCAACAAACCCCGGCAGTGTATTAATCAGCATAAGCCTATAGGCCTAATGTGTTAGGCCCACCAGAAAACCAGGATGGTGGAAATATAATTTTGTCTGAGGCTTTGGATGCCAACTTTGAAATGAGGTGACACATTACGTTTTGTATCACACTGATATGCCGTATCTGCGTCCGGACCTTAACCAAAATCTAATCAGCTGGTTATTGTCACCGACCTAATTAATCCACCAAGTTTTGTCATAATCCGTCCACAACTTTTTGAGATATAGTGCTATATAATCTTTTTGGAACCATCTCTCAATGGTGAATAGTAACTTTAAAAAAATTTTAAAACATTCTTGTATCTGGTTACTGATCTTCACGGAAATCGAATCGATTTGTCTTGGTCACACATCAAATCTGTCCACTAACTTTCATCCGAATCCATCCGTTCATCACTTTTTTGTGAAATCGTGCTACATACGCTTTTTTGCCCTATCTCTCAATGGTGAAAAATCTCTTTAAAAAAAACTCTAGTATCCGGATCCGGATCTTCACCATATTTGAATCGGTTTCCCCTTGTCGCACACCCAACTTGTTCACCAAATTTCGTCCGAATCAGTCCACAAGTTTTTGAGATATCCTGTTCAAAGACATACGGACAGGGATGAAAACAACCTTGGTCCACCTTTTGAGGTGGAGTTCATTAAACTTCAAACATAAGTACCAAATGTGTGGTTTACATCCATCCATACATAAATACAAACATACAAGCATACATGCATACACTACCGGTCAAAAGTTTTAGAACACCTCCATTTTTCCAGGTTTTATTGAAATTTACGCAGTTTAATGTCTCAATGCACTCTGAAATTAAGCATAGAACAAATAAACAATTGGAGTTAAAAAACGAAATCATAGAAACATTTTGTTTAACAAAATTTTATTTATATTTTTGACTCAGCAAAGTAGCTACCTTTTGCAGATATAACCACCGAACACACTCGTGGCATTCTTTCTACAATGGAAATCAAATATTGTTCGGGGCGTTCTTTCCAACACTGTTGCAGAAGTTCCCACAAATATGTTGCACTTGTAGGTTGCTTTGCTTTCACCCTTCTGTCCAGTTCATCCCAAACCAGCTCGATGAGGTTTAAGTCTGGAGACTGTGCTGGCCATTTCATGATATGAAGCCTACGGTCTTGTTCTTTTCCTCGAAGGTAGTTTTGACATAGCCTGGAGGTCTGTTTAGTGTCATTATCTTGCTGTAGAACGAACCCCTGACCAACTAGGCATATACCAGAGGGTATTGCACGGCGCTGCAAAATGCTGTGGTAGCCCTTTTGGTTCAGGGTGCCAGTCACTTTGTCCAAGTCGCCGACTCTGGATCCAGCAAAAGAGCCCCAGACCATCACGCTTCTTCTGCCATATTTGACAGTTGGTGTCACACACTGAGGAACCATCCTTTCACTTATTCGACGGCATACAAAAACCCTGCGTGATGAACCAAAGATTTGAAATTTTGATTCATCGGTCCATAAGACCTTCCAGTCTCCAGTCGGCCACTGGCGGTGCTTCATGGCCCAGGAAAACCTCTTTTTCTTATTTTGCCATCTTAGCAATGGCATTCTTACTGTCACTCGACCTGTCAAACCTGCAGCTCGAAGTCTTCTCTTCACAGTTCAAACTGAGACTTGCTTACTTCGACCAGTGTTAAGCTGTGCTTGAAGCTGCTGTCCTGTGAGCCGCCTATCACGCAAGCTGTAGACTCTCAGAAACTTGTCTTCTGATTCTGTTGTGGCTTTGGGTCTGCCAGACCTCTTCCTGTCAGAGTTTCCTCCAGTTTCCAACACACTACTTCCTGCAGTGCAATATTGTCCAAATAATGCTTCAGAGGGTGTAATAACAGTCTGTTCCAATACTGCTTTTATACAGACAGGGAGTTTGTAATCAAGTTGGAGAGATCTCGCGAGATCTTGTCGGGGAGGTCACGGTTTTTCCAAGCTGTCCACGATCTTCACGCACACTCGAATTTAAGTAAATGTTCACAATTGTATTTTTGTCGAAACTGTATTCATCTTACGTGTGTGTACCTATAGTGTGTCCCGAGGAATATTCTCGGTGTTAATCTTTCATACCTGCATAAAATAGTCGAGTATTTCGTGCCGCGTTATTTGCGCCCTAGTTCTTTAAGCTTCCTACCTGGAGGCTTTGTTTTCTCTCAGAGGTCGATTGTGGTCCTTCTACTCTCGTTCTCTCAGTTTTTTCACAGTCTTTTCACCCCATACTTCCTTGTTTAAAGTCTTAACTAAAAAAAAACAAAAAAAACAAAAACATTTCCTTCTTTGTTCTTTTCGTTAGTTCGTTCTTTGACCACGTGTTTCACCCTCATTTCACCCCCATTTTCACCCCATTCCCCAGATCGTTTTCACTGTTCAATTTAAAAGTGCTTAAACTTTCCTTCCACCTTTTGCCCTGTTCACGTGAATCGTGGTTGTCCCTCTAGGCCCTCTCCCCGTTGGTATTTTTGTGAATATAAGATTGTTCTTCACGGTTCTGTTTAAATATGTTTAAATTTTCCCCTGCTGTTTTATTCAGTGTTATATTACAACACGCTGTTTTTCTTCCTATTTAAAAGGCTCTTTTCTATTTCCTCTTCAACTCATTCCACTTAAAAAAAAAAATTCAATCTCTTATAATTCTTCATCACTACATGCTCTAAATTCACATTCATTCCAACCCTCCTCCATAGTTTTAAACGGATCGCTAACTTGAAAATCACAATAAACCCAATTTGTTATAAATGTTCATCTTTCATGAATCATCCACTTTCTAAACTCCCCCCTTGCCCCTCCCCCCAAATCTCTCCCATTGCCCTCCCCTCCTAAACTCCCGCCTTGCCCCTCCCCTCCTAAACTCCCCCCTCACCCCTCCCCTTCAAAATTCCCCCCCAACCGCTCCCCTTCAAATCTCCCCCCTACCATCCCTCTCCAATTCTCCCCCCTCCCCCCTCCTCCTCAAAGCTGCCTCCTCCCCACTTCGTCTCCCTTCTATCTCATACCTCCACCTCCCCCAACCTTCTACTTTCCTCTGCCCCCCCCCCCTCAAACAACCCCTCACTGTGCCTCATCCCATCACCATCAAACCTTTCATCCTCCGCATCCTTCCCTTTCTTGTGACTCTTCTGTAATCTCTGACACACTATCAACTGCTCTCCCTACCTCCCCCTCTCATCCTTCATCTGACCCAACCACTCCCCTCCCCAGTCCTGCACCCGATGCTCCCCCTCTCTCCTCATTAACGGTATGGACCTCAAACATCCGGGGCCTTCACTCAAACCTGATTGACCTCTCCATACAGGTTGCTTCTGACAAACCAGATGTAATCTGCTTAACAGAAACTTTCCTCCTTCAAGATGTCTCTGATTCCTTAATATCTCTTCCTGGTTACTCCCTCCTCTGGTATGATAGACCTGAGCCTCGTCCTGGTGGTGGGGTTGCTATCTTTATCAAAAACTCTCTTCCTCACTATCCTTGCACTGCCCTCTCTCCACTCCACCCCCAGGAGTACCTCTGGCTACGGCTTCCTCTCTGCTCCCACCTTTTGTTCATATGTGTTCTGTACCATCCTCCAAACAGTGATGACTCCATTTACATTTTGCTGTCTGACAACATGGACCAACTTCTATCAACTCATCCAAATTCTCTCTTCCTCATATGTGGTGGCTTCAACTGTCATAATGCCAGCTGGCTGGGTGTGGGTTCCTCTCTCACCAGCCATGGCACCTCAGCAAAGGACTTCTGCGACTCATTGGGACTGACACAATCTGTCAATTTCCCGACCTGGATCTCAGTCAATGGAGTATCTTCTCTTCTAGACTTGGTGCTCTTCTTCTGCTCCAATCGGTTCTTCTGATCATGTGCTTGTTAAAGTGGACATCTCTCTGGCCATTCTCAGAGAGGCTCCTCAGTGCCGACGAGTCTGGCATTTCACTCAGGCTGACTGGCACGGTCTGCAAACAGCCATCAATCATCTGGACTGGTCTCCCATCTCTACTGCCTCTGACATCAATTCTTCCTGGGAATTCTTCCAAAGCAAACTGCTCTCTCTCATGCACAGATTTATCCCATCTTGTCTTCAGTTGTCTTACCCTTCCTCACGTCCATGGTACACTGAATCTTGTGGTGAGGCAGTTGCCCTGAAACAACTTGCCTTTGCCTCTTGGAAGGCAAATCCAACTGAAGGCAATCTCAGTTCCTTCCACCAAGCTCGGAACAAGTGTTTGTCTACCCTCAGGAGTGCCACCAAGCACTATCTCTCCACACTCAAGAATGAACTCTCAAACCTGTCTCCTTCCTCCAAATCCTGGTGGCGTCTGGTCAAATCTGTTTCTGGTGTTTGTTCCCCCTCCATCCCCTCCCTTACATCAAATGGCGACACAGTTGACACCGCACGTGACAAAGCCGAATGCCTCAACTCTGTGTTTGCCTCAAAATCTTGTGTCCAAAACCCATCTCTCTCTGTTCCCACCTTACCCAGTCGAACCCAACTGCTCCTGGACTCTGTGTCCTTCTCGACTGACAAGGTGGAGAAGTTTTTGTGAAACCTCGACTCTGATTCTGCAACTGGACCAGACGGCATCAGCCCACGGGTCCTAAAATCCTGCTCTTCTGCTCTATCTCACCCTCTCTCTGTTCTTTGCACCCTCTCTTTTGCTCAAGGTCATCTGCCAGCATCTTGGAAATCAGCAAACATTACCGCTTTACACACAAAATGTGCAAAAACAGATCCTTGCAACGACAGACCAATCAGCCTGCTCCCAATTATCAGCAAAGTCTTGGAATCCATCAATGCTTTGGATATCAAATCCTTCCTCTTCTCCAATGGTTTGATCTCCGATCATCAATTTGGATTCAGATCAGGTCATTCTACTCTGGACATGTTGCTTCTGCTGTCTCAACAATGGATGGAGGTCCTCAATGCCAAACAGGAAATCAGAGCTGTCTCCCTTGACATATCGCGTGCCTTCGATACAGTCTGGCACCCTGCTCTGATCACCAAACTCTCCTCCTATGGTATCCATGGAACTCTCCACGCATGGCTTGCGGACTTCCTCTCTGGTCGTAGTCAACGTGTGGCCCTGAATGGATTTCTCACATCTCCCCTTCCTGTTCTGGCTGGAGTTCCCCAAGGTAGAGTTCTGGGCCCTGTGCTATTTCTGGTCTTCATCAATGATCTCACCGAATCTCTGGAAAATCCTCTCTATCTCTTTGCTGATGACTCCACTCTCTGCCGCTCCATTCCTCATCCCTCAGATCGGCAGTCTGCAGCACCCCCCCCCCCCCCCCCCACTCTCGACAGACCTGGACCAAATCACAGACTGGTCAAACAAGTGGATATGTCTTTCAATCCTGACAAATGTCACACTCTTACTATGTCTCTCCGAAAGGACCGACTGGAAAACCTTCCCATCTACTTTCTCAACAATCCTCTCCAAGAAGTTCTGTCGCTCAAGCTTTTGGGTCTCAATGTCTGCGATGATCTTTCTTGGGAAAACCACATTTCCAAGCTGGCCGCCAAAGCCAGTCGCCGAATGGGCATCCTCCGTCGTGCGAAGTCCTTCCTTGGCACACCTGAGCTCCTCACCACATGCAAGGCTTTCATCCGCAGCTCAATGGAATACTGTTCCCCCCTGTGGGCTGGTGCTCCTGCCTCACACCGAGCTCGGCTTCACACTGTTGAAACCAAAGCCTTCAGAATCATTGGAATCTCCTACGATGAAGCTAACTCCGAGGGCCTTTCACTCACTCACCTCAGGCAGGTTGGTGGTCTTTCTGTCTTCTACCGACTCCTCTCCGGCCTTGCTCCCCCAGCTCTCTCTGTGCCCTGTCCCCCAAATATTACTACAGGTCGCACAAGATCTGCCAGCAACCCTCTTATGGTTAAACTGCCAACATATAGGCTCTCTGCTCACCTTCACTCTTTCATTCCCCTTTTCTCCCACCTCTGGAACAAACTCCCCCACTCCCTTCAATCCCACTCCTCCCTCCAGGTCTTTAAAACAGATGTTCACCACCATCTCTCATCTTCCCCATCCAAAACCTTGATCTTTTCTACCCCTGCTAATTCACCCCAGATGCACTTTTTTGAAATTCCAACTTCTTTCCTGGAAGACCTTGCAGTGTCCACAAGTTTTCTACCTCTCCCACCTCCCCCCAAGCCCTCTCCCTCCCTCAGTTCTCTCGATGTCCCTGCTCTCAAATGTTGTGTTTGTGTCCTTCCTCCTCTCTCCCAATCTTGTCTACCGCTCCCCTTATTTTGTGTTTTATGTGTCTGTTTGACTTTTTGTGTGATTAATGTTTGCTCTTTCACGAGCCTCGAACTTGTATACAAAAAAACAAAAAAACAAAAAAGTAATCAGCAGAGGTTGGGACACCTGTAGGAATTGTTTGCATCAACTTTCAAGGCTCAATTTACTTACATTGCTGCAGAACAGCTGTAAGTTGTTAACCCATTACTTGTTCCCTGAAGAAGGCCTTTTTTTTTTTACAATATAACTGTGCAATTTACATTATTTTCCCGTTTTTGCCATACGAAACTTTTTTTTAAAACTTGGAGCAGTTTACTGCTTACCTTTGTACCATTTCAGGTTATTCACTGGACATTAAACTGAGTAAATTTCAATAAAACTGGAAAAATTGAGGTGTTCTAAAAGTTTTGACCGGTAGTGTACATATATAGAGAACATACAGGGTTATGATTGCTTGTTCCCACAGCAAAATATCCCAGTGGATGTTTTCTTGTGCAAAGCTGTCTGAGTGGCTATGTCTATGAGTTAATCGACTTTCATAATCTGAGCCATTTTCAACATTGTTTGTGTGGTGTAAATATATATTTTGCATCGCATTCAGCCATTTTCAACAAAGTAAATATGTAGCAGTTTGTTTCAAGCATTACTCATTGGATAGTTTCACAACTTTTTTAATCTGAAAAGAAAATGTATTTTTTTAAACTTGTCTATGCTATGTTTTGAAAGCATATAAAGGGAGTACAATGTATATTTGATTCTACAGGAGCCTTGTGCATTGGGAACATGGCTATTGGTGTGGCCGAAGCAATAATCCCCATCTGGATGTTGAGAACGATGTGTTCCACAGATTGGGAGCTTGGTAAGTTCTCACAAATGCTCAAATATAATTATCTCACCTTCTACTATCTCCACCTGAAAATATCTCCCTGGATTTTTTTTTAATGTGGTTCGGTTTCTGGCTCAGTCTCAACATAGAACTGTCTTTTATTTACAAGCGACTTCTAGAGCTAGGATTAACTTCTCGGGTCGAGAGACAGAAGTGTGGATAAGCTTGCTCCTCTTGTAATGTTACCAGTGTCGAGACATCCCAATGGAAATAGTATCCAGTTGAAATCGATGTGGGAGATGTATCCCCAGCTAGCGGGACTATCCACTTAAATGTAGCTGCTGCTGTTGTTGTGAGGCCTAGTGGTGACAATGGAAGACATGCTTGATGACAAAACATTTGTTGGAGCTTGGCACTCTCAAGGCCAAGAAAAGATTGGCAGACATGAGGTAGGGTTTGCCGCTCACACATGCTCAAAGTGAGGAGTTGAGGTCCTTCATCAGTGAGTACCAAGCTGTGTTTACAGATTTCCTGGAGAACACGACCATAATCCGTCATCACATTAACATGATTACAAGTGGGACTGTTTGGTCAAAACACTGCACAATACCATAGTGTTAGGGAGTTCCATATTCATGGTACTTCCAAGTTTATGAAGATTCCATTTAGGATGATGAATTTGGAAGCTACTCTCATTGTGGGTGCTAGCCAGATAAGATCGCATCTGGCCTTTATCCTTACTCATACATGTATATATTTTCATGATTTGGTTGTGTTGGAGCTGTTTCATACTTGCAAATTGCTTGATTGGATGGAAAATGGTGATGGCTGTACTATTCTGATCCATACTCATGCTTGGAGTCTTCATGTTCAGACTATTTGGGAGTTATTCCGAAGAATATCTGTCTAATGGCTGGACCATCAACGTGTGATCAGGAAGGACAACCTGAGATTTTGGGGGCCACCAAATGGAACGTGGCTTACGAAGCCTTCATGACGACAATGTGAAAAGATCAAGGACCATGGCCCATAACCAAGGAGGTATAGTCATTTGTGGGCCTGACCAGCTACAACAGGGATTAGATCCTTAATTATGTGGCAATAGATGTGTCACCTAGCAAGGAGAGTCAACCCAGGATGTTCGTATGGAGGAATGGTCTGGAGAAGGCCAAAACATCCTTAAAACAACTCACCAACAAGAAAGAGCAATCAGAGATTGCAAACCCTTGCTAGGATGTATTTTCAGTGGTTTTTAAGGCTTTTGTGTTAAAACAAATATGGCGGCCGAACCACGTGACCGATGACGTCGTCATTATTTTTTTTCTAAACGAATTTATTCCTACATTATGCTCAAGAAATTTCATCTTTATCAGATGAAGTTTTGTATTTGTCGAATTATGATGTCATAATAGAGGCACCTATGACAACATCATTAACATATTTTATTCCGCATGGAGAGTTCTTTACAATGAGTCATGTCTCAATTCTTTCTATTCAGCGCTTTCGGAGATATAGAGGTGCAAACCTTTTCGATTTTTCCAAGATGGCGGCCAAACCATGTGACCTATGACGTCATAATTATCATTAAAAATTCTACCCGTGGAGTTGCACCTATGGTGAAAATTTCCTGTCAATCGGACAAATGGTTGTAGAGAAAATCATATTTATTCTGTGCAGACAAACAAACAAACAGACACACGGACTCAAATGCAATACCCTCTCCTCAGGCGAGGGTAGCAAACCCACCTTGAGACTACATGACCCAAATAAGCCATTTATGCTCAAGACCGATGCTTCAGGCATTTGCATTGGAGCTGCTTTTTCAGCAAGATGAAGGCAAATTCTTCTCTTTGAGTTTTGTGACCAAGAGGCTGAAGGATCGAAATAACTATTCAACCATGGAAAAGGAAAGACTTGCTTTTGTGGAGGTAGCATTGGCAGATTTTGTCTGTATCCCTATGGTACTGAACTTATTTTACAAACTGATCATCAGCCATTGCTGTACATGGATAAGTCAGTTTCTCAATGATAGAATCATGAGACGGGCCATGTTTCTGCAGAACTATCGGTTTAAGATCGATGTGATCAAGCGGACAATGTTGGGGCTAATTACTTGAGCAAGGTTGTTTTCACCAAAACTACATAACGCCACAATGTGTCAAACCCACCTAATCCCAGGCTAACCCCCATCAAATACAATCATTTGTTTCATCACAGATTTTAAATAGCATATTTCTGTAACTGTATTAGAACCTGCACTCGACAATTGTGATATGAAAAAGCATTTAACTATGTTTGTGGCTGAACCAGTTTGGATAAATTACAAAAACAATGCGTTACTCAGAGCCAAATTCCACATTGTGATTTTTCTATAATGCAAACGTGTTCACAATTACAGGCCTCCATCAAATTAAAAGGGGTGCAGTTTTGTTAGCCGCGTCGCAGACGCTGGTCATAGAGTGCCCTCTGCTGTTGTTGTTGTTCTTCTTCTTGTTCTTCTTGTTCTTCTTGTTGTTCTTGCAGAGAAGACAAAACTTCAAAGCTCCACCCATTCTGGGAACCATAGCTCCACCCATTTTGGGAGAGGCTTCATATAAACAAATATCCACCATTTTATTAACTCGCATAGCTTTGAGGCCTGTTTTGTAGGCCTGTGGTGTCTTCCTCTCTCACACAGTTTTATTTCAAATCAAATTCGATATATAATTTCATTTTTCACAGTCGCTAACATAGTTTTAGACTCGGTTGAAAAAAAACGGGAAGAAAATCTGATGAAAGTTGCCCTTTATAGAACGAAATGAATTCTCAAAGGCCTGTAACTTCAAGTCCATTGAGATATTTATTTTTTTAATTGCGGCATGGTCAGTCATACACCGCCCGAAATAACAGACGGGAAAATGCCGAGATATATTAAAAATTCGTCCATTTGATTACAATCGTCACGATGAAATATTTAATTTATACGTCGTCACAATAATGTGGAGAGGAGCAAAGCTTCGTTCACGTGTCGCCACACACGGGAAATTGCCGAGATATATATATTTTCAATCGCGGCATGGTCAGTCATACACCGCCTGAAATAACAGACGGGAAAATGCCGAGATATATTAAAAATTCGTCGCCACACACGGGAAATTGCCGAGATATATTTTCACTTTGCACAAAAATAACATCAAGTAATGGAATCAATAGGAATGTCCTGTGCCTATAACATCGACGTTATAGGCACAGCTGCATCTAGGCATTGTGTAACATCGACGCGGCTTTTGTTTTAATTAAAACTTTTTGTACTTGTTCTTTGTAGAATACTTATTGAACAGTTTTATTGAGTTGACAGATGAATTATTAGCTTCATAGAACATCCTGTACCAAAAGTACATAATGTTACAATGTTTCAAACCCACCTAACCGCATCAGTGACAATTAAAATACAATCATTTGTTTCATCACAAATTGTTTATTTCAAACAGCAGATATCTGTAACTTTAGTATAACTTGCACTAGACAATTGTGATATGAAAAAGCATTTAGCTACGTTTATGGCTCAAACAATTTTGGAGAATTTACAAAAACAATGTGTTACTCAAAGCGAAATTCCACATTGTGATTTGACCCTGTAATTTAAACATGTTCTCAATTACAGGCCTCCTATATCAAATTGAAAGAGGTGCAGGCTTGTTCTTTGCAGAATGCTTATTAAGCAGTTTTGTTGAGCTTACAGATGAAATATTAGCTTCGTACGACATCCTGAACCAAAATTACATCATGTTGCAATGTTTCAAACCCACCTAACCCCACCCAGGCTAACCCGATAAGTAACAATCCAAATGCAATCATTGGTTTCATCACAAATTGCTTATTTTAACTACGTTTTCCAACACTTTCCAGGTGATGTTTGAATTGCTGATTATTCTCCCTGACGTTTGTTGATGGTTTTGATAAAAACATTTGTAAGATGGAAAAATTTGAATTTTTCTTGACGTGGGAAGTGATGCCACAAATAATTATTTGAGTGACCGTTTGACTGGAGTGTGTTATGTGCAATGTCAACACTTATATATATATTTATATGATTTGATATGGAACGAATATTATATATTACAGAGGAGTTTGTAATGTTTGTTCAGGTTAGACGTTAATTGTAAATGTAGAGTGAGGTAAATATGTGGCAGGTGTCATGCTAAAGTTAAATTCCACATCTTGTTGAAGGTTCGCAAATGTTTATGGAATTTCTGGCTGCTGCAGATACGGAGCGGTTCCTGTAATGAGTGTTTTTTGGCCTAGAGTCATTTATTAAAGCGGCTTCTTGAGGGAGAGGCTCTTGGGAATCTTTGCAAGCTGAGTATGGACATCAGCTTTCAAAGTGGAGGAAAATCAGGAATGCAGAGATAAGAAGAGCCAAATACAGGCAAATCCAGGTTGGTGGTCTTTCTGTCTTCTACCGACTCCTCTCCGGCCTTGCACCCCCAGCTCTCTCTGTGCTCTGTCCCCCAAATATTCCTACAGGTCGTACAAGATCTGCCAGCAACCTTCTTATGGTTAAACTGCCAAAATCAAGACTCTCTGCTCACCTTCACTCTTTCATTCCCCTTTTCTCCCGCCTCTGGAACAAACTCCCCCACTCCCTTCAATCCCACTCCTCCCTCCATGTCTTTAAAACAGCTGTTCACCACCATCTCTTTTCTTCCCCCATCCAAAACCTTGATCTTTTCTACCCCCGCTAATTCACCCCAGATACACTTTTTTGAAATTCCAACTTCTTTCCTGGAAGACCTTGCAGTGTCCATATGTTTTATACCTCTCCCACCTCCCCACAAGCCCTCTCCCTCCCACAGTTCTCTCGATGTCCTTGCTCTCAAATGTTGTGCTTGTGTCCGTCCTTCCCCTTCTCTCCCCATCTTGTCTACCGCTCCCCTTATTTTGTGTTTTGTGTGTCGGCTTGACTTTTTGTGTGATGAATGTTAGCTCTTTCACGAGTCTCGATCTTGGAACCCCCCCCCCCAAAAAAAAAAAATCCTTTTGGTTTGCTCAATGCTTTGTGCAATGCCATGTCGGTATGTTCCTTTGAGTTTATCTTTCCAATAAACTCAAGTTTGGCATCCCCTGGCTGCCGGTTGGAGGTCGATTGATCAAGGCTTGATCTCTGATCATCAATTTGGTTTCAGACCTGGTCACTCTACTCTGGACATGCTGCTTCTGCTTTCTCAGCAATGGATGGAGGTCCTCAACGCCAAACAGGAAATTAGAGCTGTCTCCCTTGACATTTCACGTGCCTTCGATACGATCTGGCACCCCGCTCTGCTCACCAAACTCTCCTCCTTTGGTATCCATGGAAATCTCCACGCATGGCTGGCGGACTTCCTCTCTGGTCGTAGTCAACGTGTGGCCCTGAATGGGTTTCTCTCATCTCCTCTTCCTGTTCAGGCTGGAGTTCCCCAAGGTAGTGTTCTGGGCCCTGTGCTTTTTCTGGTCTTCATCAATGATCTCTCTGACTCTCTTGAAAATCCTCTCTATCTCTTTGCTGACGACTCTACTCTCTGTCGCTCCATTCCTCATCCCTCAGATCGGCAGTCTGCAGCCTCCTCACTCTCTGCAGACCTGGACAAAATCACAGACTGGGCAAACAAATGGAACATGTCTTTCAATCCTGATAAATCTCACACTCTTACGATGTCTCTCCGAAAAGACCGACTGGAAAACCCTCCCATCCACTTTCTGAATAATCCTCTCCAAGAAGTTCTGTCACTCAAGCTTTTGGGTCTCACTATTTGCCATGATCTTTCCTGGGAAAACCACATTTCAAATCTGGCCTCCAAAGCCAGTCACCGAGTGGGCATCCTCCGTCGTGCGAAGTCCTTCCTTGGCACACCTGAGCTCCTCACCACATACAAGGCTTTCATCCGCAGCTCTATGGAATACTGCTCTCCCCTCTGGTCTGGTGCTCCTGCCTCACACCTAACTCGTCTTCACGCTGTTGAAACCAAAGCATTCAGAATCATTGGAATCTCCCGCGATGAAGCTAACTCCAAGGGCCTTTCACTCACTCACCGCAGGCAGGTTGGTGGTCTTTCCGTCTTCTACCGACTCCTCTCTGGCCTTGCCCCCCCAGCTCTCTCTGGGCTCTGTCCCCCAAATATTCCTACAGGTCGCACAAGATCTGCCTGCAACCCTCTTATGGTTAAACTGCCAAAATCAAGACTTTCTGCTCACCTTCACTCCTTCATTCCTCTTTTCTCCCGCCTCTGGAACAAACTCCCTCACTCTCTTCAATCCCACTCCACCTTCCAGGTCTTTAAAACAGCTGTTCACCACCATCTCTTATCCTCCCCCATCCAAAACCTTGATCTTTTCTACCCCCATTAATTTCGGTCCCCTTGTGTTTTATACCTCTCCCCCCCCCCCACCCCCCCTTCCCACGCCTCCTGCCCCCAAGCCCTCTCCCTCCCACACTTCTCCCTGCTCTCAAATGTTGTGGTTGTGTGCTTCCCCTTCTCTCCCCATCTTGTCTTCCGCTCCCTCTTTTTGTATATTTTGTTTGTCTGGTTGATTTGTTTGTGAAATAAATGTTAGCTCTTTCACGAGCCTCGATTCAGTATACAAAAAAAAAAGAAAAAAAAAAAAGGAACATTTGCTTTTTGTGACAGTGCGTTCTCCGAAAGGATGTATTTCGATTTCAACTATTTATTTCAGACTTGGTATTTTGATCCTGTGGAGTGTACATATTGTGAACCTCTGACTGTGAACTGGAATGTGCTCTGTGGATTGGCAAAGCAGAGAAATTCCACAGTCGCGATGGGTTGGGCCAGGAATTTTTGGCCCAGAAATTAAGCACAGTTTAGTGTCATCATACTATAATTCACCAAATATCCGTCTGTCTGTCTGTCCGTCCGTTCGCAGATACCGCAACAACGGCTGAAACGATCGCAACGAAATTTTGGGTTGGTAATCCTGGGACCCCGTGGACTAAAATAGGCTATATTGTTTTTCCAATTTCAGCTTTGGTCTCCCGCCTAACGTTATTTTCCCACACCTCTGGATACTCTTTGTTTTATTTTGACCTTACTGGTTGACGTGAAACACAATCGGTGGATAACTCACGACACCCAAGCACCATATCGTGCTTGCCGACTCCGTTCACATCACTTCAGGGTACACTTGACATTTTACCTCTGGGTACACAGACACTATATCATAAGCATTATCCATATCATATCATATTCATTATGATAGAGCAAACGTATATGGTTATGTCGTTATGTATGTTTGTTTATATGTGACTCAAACGTCTTCTTCTTCTTCAAAAAAATTATCATCCTCTTAATTAACCCTATTAATTACGTTTAGACTGCTGAGCCCCTTCAGACCTTTGATGACCCTTTATTTACCAAAAGACCCACAAGACCACCAAGACCACTGAAGACCCAAAATACCCTCAAAGACCCTGAAGACCCCGAAGACCGAAAACACCCCAAAGACCCAAACTCACAAAAAGACCCTCAAAACCCAAATAACCACGAAGACCTAAAATACTCAAAATAACCTGAAGACCCAAAACACCCTGAAGACCCAAAACACCCCGAAGACCCAAAACACCCTGAAGACCCAAAAGACCTGAAAGACACAAAATACCCTGAAGACCCAAAAGACCCCGAAGACCCAAAACACTCCGAAGACCCAAAACACCCTGAAGACCTGGAAGACCCAAAACACCCTGAAGACCCTAAAGACCCCAAAGACCCCAAAGACCCAAAATACCCTTGAAGGCCCTGAGGCTCAAAAATACCCTGAAGACCCAAATGTCCCCAAAGACCCAAAATATCCTGAAGACTCAAAAGACCCAGATGAAACAAAAGACCCTTTAGACCCAAAATCCCCTGAAGACACCAAAGACCCCAAAGACCCAAAACACCCTGAAGACCCCAAAAAACCCTGAAGACCCCAAAGACCCTTAAATACCCTTTGGACCCAAAATACCCTTAAATACCCTGAAGAACCAAAATACCCCAAAGACTCTTAAATACCTAGAGGAAACAAAAGACTCTTAAGACCCAAATGGCCCTGAAGATGCCAGCCCAAAACACCATGAAGACCCAAAAGATACCAAAATGGTCAAAGATGCCTATCCCTCCGAAATGACGTGTGGTGAGGTGCGTGGAGCGCACCGAGTCACACTCGTTAGACAAATGAATGAATCCTTACATTCCTTCATGGTGTGGAGCTATGCTCGCACGATAAAGCCGGACAAAATGGACGACACCATGAACGAAGTTTCACTGAGCTATTTATTCTAGCTCAACTCGAAAGAACTCAAAAGCACTGAATAGCCCGTTAACACGGGCGGCAATTTATATCAAAAGTTCACCACACAAAAGCCACACCTCTCAGGCGGGGCATGGTATGCAAATAAGTCAGCCACGCCTCTCAACGGGGCGTGGTATGCAAATCGAGGGTCCGCCCGGGCAAGGCAAGTCCGGACACGTCCGGGCGAGTCCGGGCAAGTAACCGCCCACCGGTTACATCATTGGCTGGTGCAAGGTGATTGTGTCATGCTTCCAGTAACCGCTACATGTGCCCCCCCAGAATTAACTTGCACCGGGAGAGTCAGTTTGAGGGGGGTCTTGATGACCCGGCCGAAACGACCCCAAGCGATTCGTGTGGGAGTGGTAGGTGGCGTGGCGGTGAATGGTCGGGCGGGGGGCTTGGTTGATGGGGGACGGCCCCGTCGTGGAGGAAGGGCCAACCATGGAGGTTGGTCGAGGTCCAAATGGGCCGGTTTGAGGCGGTCCACGGAGATGCGGTCCGGTTTGCAGCCGATGTCAATGATGAACGACTTGTCGTCCCTCTTCAGGACCTGGAAAGGTCCATTGTACGGCGGCCGGAGCAGTCCCCGGTGTGCGTCGTTCCGGATAAAAACGTACACCGCAATGCGAAGTGCTGGGGGCCTGTGGGGTCGGGGGCAGCCGTGGTGGGACGTGGGCACGGGGGCAAATCTCCTGGCGGCCTCCTGGAGGACCGAGCGTTGGCGAGCCGTGGACCAGGGGCCGGTAGCGTCAGGGATGAACTCGCCCGGCATGCGCAGTGGCTGGCCATAGACCAGCTCGGCGGTGGAAGCCTGGAGGTCCTCTTTAGGGGCCGTTCGGGGCCCAATAGGACCCACGGGAGCCTGTCGGCCCAACCGTCGTCCTGGAGGCTGGCCCAGAGAAGCGGCCTTCATCGAGCGGTGGAACCGCTCGCACAAGCCGTTGGCTTTGGGGTGGTAGGCCGTGGTGTGGTGTATCTTGACCCCCAAGGCCTGGGCGACCACGCCCCAAAGCTCAGAGGTGAATTGCGGGCCTCTGTCAGAGGAGATGTCCGAGGGGGCGCCGAAATGGGCAATCCAGGTGCCAATGAAGGCCTGCGCCACGTCGGCGGATGTTGTTGATGCCAGCGGGACCGCCTCCGGCCACCTGGTGGTCCTGTCCACCATCGTGAGGAGGTGGGTGAAGCCCCGCGAGGAGGGAAGGGGTCCCACCAGGTCCACATTGACGTGGTCGAAGCACCGCGCGGGCACGTCGAATGGTGCCAACGGGGCCTGGGTGTGCAGGTGGACCTTCGCGCGCTGGCAGGCAACACAGGCATTGGCCCAGTCGCGGACGTCCTTACGGAGCCTGTGCCAGACGAACTTTGCTGCCACGAGCTTCTGTGATGCTTTCCAGCCCGGGTGGGAAAGGCCATGGAGGGCGTCAAAAATGTGCCGCTGCCATCCGGTGGGCACGATGGGGTGAGGTTGGCCCAGGGAAACGTCGCACAGGGGAACTGTGCCTGTGTACTCGAAGGGGACATCGGCCAACCGCAGGCCTGTGTCCGCTGTCTGGAGGGCTTGCACCATGGGGTCGGCGGTCTGGTCGGCCACCATGTGGGTGAAGTCCACACCGAGGTGGATGGCGTTCGTGCCGGACCGGGAGAGGAAATCGGCCACAACGTTGTCCTTGCCCACGACGTGCCGGATGTCATTCGTAAATTCAGACACGGCGGAGAGGTGGCGCTGCTGGCGGGCCGACCACGGCTCTGCAACCTTGGCCATGGCGAAGACCAGGGGTATGTGGTCCACAAACGCCGTGAACGGGCGGCCCTCTAAAAGATGGCGGAAGTGGCGAACGGCCAGGTAAAGGCCGAGGAGCTCGCAGTCGAAAGCGCGATACTTGCGCTCGTTAGGGCGAAGCTGCCGGCTGAAGAAGGCCAGCAGTTGCCAAGCCCCGTTCACCCACTGTTCATGCACGGTGCCCACCGCGTAGTCGGAAGCGTCCGTGGTGAGGGCGATGGGTGCGTCGAGCGCCGGGTGCGCCAGCATGGTCGCATTGGCGAGGGCCAGCTTAGCGCCCGTGAACGCCGCGTCCATCTCTTTGGTCCAGGTGATGTCGTGCTTGGCCGGCCTGCCCCGGAGGGCTTCGTACAGGGGGAGCATGAGTTGGGCGGCGTGAGGCACGAACCGGTGGTAAAAATTTACCATCCCCCAAAATTCCTGTAGGGCCTTGATGGAGCGGGGGCGTGGGAAACTTGTGACTGCCTCCACCTTGGTAGGCAGCGGGACGGCCCCGCGCTTCGTGATGCGGTGCCCCAGGAAGTCGACGGCCGTTACGCCAAACTGGCATTTCGCCAGATTGATGATGAGGCCGTGCTGGCCGAGGCGCTCAAAAAGCGTGCGCAGGTGGATGAGGTGCTCCACCCGGGAAGTGCTGGCGATGAGAATGTTGTCCAAGTAGACGAAAAGGAAGGTGAGGTCGCGCAGCACGCTGTGCATCAGCCGCTGGAAGGCCTGGGCCACGTTCCTAAGGCCGAACGGCATGCGAAGGAACTCGAAGAGGCCAAAAGGTGTAATTACCGCCGTCTTCGGCACGTCGGCCGGCCGGACAGGTACCTGGTGGTAGCCCCGAATGAGGTCGACCTTGGAAAAGATCACCCGCCCCGCCAAACGGGCGGAAAAGTCCTGTATGTGTGGTATCGGGTACCGGTCGGGGGTGGTGGCGTCGTTGAGGCGGCAGTAATCGCCGCATGGTCGCCATCTGCCACCTGGTTTGGGCACGATGTGCAGGGGCGAGGCCCACGTGCTATTCGAGCACCGCACAATGCCCAATCGCTCCAGCACGTCGAATTCCGCCTTCGCCACGGCGAGTTTGGTCGGGTCGAGGCGACGAGCCCTGGTGTAGACCAGTGGACCTGTGGTCGGGATGTGGTGTTCGACGCCGTGTTTGACGGTGACAGCTGAAAACATCGGCTGCGTGAG
>NC_136262.1:205914499-206074499 GCF_964187855.1 Myxine glutinosa | reverse complement strand
ATTATATATATATATACTGCATAAATATATATATATATTGTTGTGGATCTCGACGCCGGCCTTCTCCCCTTACCAAGGGGGGATTAGTCCCCTTGTCTTTGACTGGCCGACGGGACCCGGGACCTATGACGTCCTTCCCGGACAGCGTGAAATAGGGTCTTAGGACTAGAATCACTATTACCTAATTACTCGCGCTGCTCTGAAATGAGGAAATAAGCCCCGCACGAATCACGCGTGCTGAGACGCCGAGCGGTGCGTACACGCGATCCGTGCCGTTTATATGGTGACCCCGGTTCGAGCGATCTCGTTCGTACCACGCTTAACCAATGGGGAAATCACAAAGGCAATCGAATTGGGAAGAAAGGAATAACAAGATTTATTTTCACTATGCAGGGATGCCAGAAAAAGGGGACACAGTGCAGCCTTAAAACAGTCTTAACTTAATCCCCAGGACAAACGGGCCCGTCTCACACACAGGCACACTCACACGGGGCTTGCAGCTGCAGGGTGATGGTTCGCGTCCAAGGATGGCTCTCGTGCAGCTCCCTCCAGTCTCCGGCTCGTCCCGTGCAGATGGTAAGTAGAGGGGCAGGAGATCCCCGGGTGTCGTTTGGCGCTCAAGGGTTAATACGGGCCGATTTGGTAGGGAGCGGACTTCGGCGGTTAGCAGTCATCACTGGCAGCGATTGCCGCATTTACTCACGTGGCTGAGGTAGGCACTATTCGCCACCGGCGCATCCGTTTGCAGCCGTGTACTCAACGCCTCTTCTTCCTCTCCTCTGGCGCGTACGTTATATGATGGCGATTACAGTTCAATGCCTCAAAGCGAGTGATGCAAGTCAAGTTCTTCAATCACGCCCTTTCCCAACAAGTCTTCACAATGCGCTCGCCCCCTCAAGTCCTGACCAAGTCCTCCAGCGCTAGTTGTCCGGTTCAGTCCTTTTCCAACAAGTCCTTCTCTCTGCGAGTCCTCTCCAACCAGTCCTCTTCAAGGGCTTTGTGCAATGACTTATATAGGCACGCCCCGCGAACCTTCTAGAACGTACCAGACGCGCCTCTCCACGCCCCTCACGCCATGCCGTTAGAGCCCTGGTTGGCTGGTGGCTCTTACCATCATCGCCTCTGACGCTCCGCCTTGATGCCGCCCCCACCCTGACCCCGTGCTCCTCCTCCTTCTCAGGCCTACCTCGTGTTACTTGACTAGTGAGCGAGCAAAGGGCAGCAAAATGCTGCAGGCAGCCAAAGCGTAACACTTGAGCGGGCAGCCAGATGGGGCGCAGGATCAATTATGCCCATTGAGGTGGAATGGGAGGGTGAACGCCAAATGACCGGGACCTAAACTCATGTCTTTGCACAACGCAGATATTACGAGGGGAAATGGCCTATACTTACACATACTATGACATAACTAATACTACAGGTGGCCTACGTGTTGCTCGTGGAATAACTCCAGGGGGCAACCCTTTAACCTTTAATGATCAATATGTGCAAATCTCAAAACCGTAGCAATATATATATAATTACATAAAGAAGCATACTGACCCCATGACATGATACTGATTTCATGTGCAGAGATTATGCCAACACATGACCTCCGAGCTATGATGGGGTAAATTTGGCACTCAAGTGTTTGCAGACTGAGATTAAGCCCCTGAGGTCACAAATATATGAAAGCTGAGTTGTCAATCCAGATTTTGCTCTTGATTGAGCTCATCAGGCCAACATACAATACTGCTAAATTGTTTATTCATAAACAAACTAATCTCGTTTTAATAAACACAGGTTGAACCCCCTAAATTGACGAGGCAGCAGGGCACAGATCTGTGTTTATTAAAAAGCTTAAATGTATTGTTTCGGTTTTGATGTTTGTAAAGTGAGCCTAATAAAGTTTAAAGTTTGCCCCCCATAGATAGTCACACAAGCAACATATAGCCTCATTTGTGGTATAGTTATTTCTTAGTATGTGTGAGAATAGGCCCTTTCCAGTGTTAATTCTGCGTTGTGTAAAGCCAGGAAAATAGGCCCTACTGCCACCGATCATCCTACGTCCATACCCACAATACAGTTTGTTAACGTTAGTTCATTTTGGGCGAGTTAACACGAGGGAGGCGGAGTGGGATCGGGGTGGAGTCGAGGGCGGAGCGGCAGAGGCGATGACGGTAAGCATGAGCCGCCAATCAGAGCTCAGGGGTGGTGGCGTCAGAGGGCGTGGTGAGAAGAGTCTGTTGAGTTCCAGAAGGTTCGCGGGGTGTGCCTATATAACCCGCTGTGCAAAGCCCTCAAAAGGACTTGCGGCAAAAAGGACTGCAGCGTTGTGAAGGACTTGCGGCAAAAAGGACTGCAGCGTTGTAAAGGGCTTGCGTCACAGGACTTGCAGAGAGGGGACTTGATGAGAGAACTCGCATTGTACCGCTTGATGAACTTGACCATTGCATGAGAACGCGCGTGCTAACAGACACCAAGGCATTGAAGAAGAGGAGTTGGTCATTGAATATACGCGGGCGCAGCCAGGCGTGTTGATAACGAACTTGCGCATTTCAGCCAAGCGAGTGAACGAGGCTGAGTAACCGCCCTTTGCCGTAAAAGCCGTCCCACCCTTTGCCGTAAAAGTCCTCTCTACCGTTCGCCCGATATTATCTCCGTGGTTCGAGAGACATGCTACGAGTCCCTGCCTTCGCCTACCTCCATCTTCGCGGATGTGCCGGGGACCGTGGATATCTGGACGGGGACCATCCCTTGGACGCGCTGGGGAGCACATGCCCATCTGCAATACCCCGTGTGAGTGTGAGACGGGCCCGTTGTCCTGGAATAAGTTAAGACTGTATAAGCTTGCTCTGTGTCTCTTCGTCCTGAACTGTAAATACGTGTGGAAATAATTAAACCTATCTGTTCTTCCTTTCTTCTAAATTCGATCGTTCCCGTGATTTCTCCATTTGACTAAGCGTGGCACGAATAAGATCGCTCCAATCGGGTTCCACTAGTTAAGACTGCGCGGATCACGTGTACGCAAACCGCTCGGCGTACCAACATCACACGTGGTTCGTGCAAGGCTTGTTTCCTCGTTTCCGTGGCGGCTTATGCAATCATTGAAGCATTGAACACCATCCCTACCGTGAAGCATGGTGGTGGCAGCATCATGTTATGGGGATGCTTTTCAGCAGCAGGGACTGGGAGACTTGTAAGGATAGAGGGAACAATGAATGGAGTGAAATACAGGCAAATCCTTGAGGAGAACCTGCTTTAGAGTGCAAAAGACCTTAGACTGCAGCGAAGATTTACGTTCCAACAGGAGAATGACCCCACACAGCCAAAGCAACACTGAAATGGCTTCAGAACAATAACGTGAAAGTCCTTGAGTGGCCCAACCAAAGTCCAGACCTTAACCCCATTGGTAATCTATAGAAAGACTTGAAGATTGCTGTTCATCGACACCCATCCCCCTTCCATCCAAATTGACAGAGCTTGAGCAAATCTACAAGGAAGAAAGGGAGAAACTCCACAAATTCTGATGTTCAAAGCTGATACAGACATACCCAAGAAGACTTGAAACGGTAATCGCTGCCATCGGAGCTTCTCTGAAGTATTGACTCAGGGGATTGAATACTTGTTGTACACCGCACCTTTCCTATGCCATCTCCAGGCATTGCAAATCGTCATTGCCGGGCACCGAGGGGGCTCGGCAGTGACGCACGCTGAAAGGAAGTACTCAATTTTTACTCTGGTTGTGTTCTTTCTTGTTTTCTTGTTTGTTTGTTTGTTTGTTTGTTTTTCTGGGCGATATTTCAGCCATCCTTTGAGCTAGGAAGCTGAAATTTCGGCACAATAGTGAGCAAGTCCTTTCCCAAAAACGGTATTTTTTGATTAATCAATTAATTGAGGAGTTATTTAATTATTAGCGATTAATTAAGGACTTATTTAATTAATCAAATTTCCTTTCTCTTCTGACCATTAACTCAGGCACCTTTTGAGTTAGGAAGCTGATATTTGGACAGGCCAATGACCAGGTGATTTGGCTGCAAAGGCTATTTTTGATTTATTAATTAATCAATTAATCAATTAATCGATTAATTATTTAATTATTCGATTAATGACTAAAAAATTTTTTTTTTTTAAGTTACAGATTCTGATGAAATGGTGGTGGTTTATGTGTTCTATGACCGAATTGATTAATAATTCAATTTTTTAATGATTATTATTTATTTATTTTCATTATTAATCATTTATTTATTTTCTTTCTCATTTGGCCAATATCTCAGGCACCTTTTGAGCTCGGAAGCTAATATTTGGACAGGAGTGACCAGGTGATGTGGCTATCAAGGATATTTTTGATTTATTGATTAATCAATTAATCAATTAATCGATTAATTATTTAATTATTCGATTAATGACTAAAAAAAATTCTTTTTTTTAAGTTACAGATTCTGATGAAATGGTGGTGGTTTATGTGTTCTATGACCGAATTGATTAATAATGAATTTTTTTAATGATTTTTATTTATTTATTTTCATTATATTATTAATCATTTATTTATTTTCTTTCTCATTTGGCCAATATCTCAGGCACCTTTTGAGCTAGGAAGCTAATATTTGGACATGACAGTGACCAAGTGATGTGGCTATCAAGGATATTTTTGATTTATTGATTAATCATTTAATCGATTAATTATTTATTAATTAATCAATTAATTATTTAATTTTTTAATAATGACTTATTGAATTTAATTTCTAAAAGATACATCTTCGGATGAAGCACGAGTGGTTTAGTTATGCTATTAGCCAATTGATTAAGAAAAGATTTTGTGATAATCTTTTATTGATTTTAATTATACAATTAATCAATCAATTAGTGTACACCTCTTCCTCCCAATGCAGCCTCTATGAGCTGCACTGCGGTATTGCCGGCCCCGCAGGCGCCCCGGCAATGCCGCGCTGTAGGATAATTAATTTATTTGGCATGGGGGCGGTGTACTTTGAATGCATCTGTACTTGTTTTCTTGTTTTCTTGGTTGTCCGGGCGATATCTCAGCCATCCTTTGAGCTAGGAAGCTGAAATTTCGGCACAATAGTGAGCAGGTCCTTTGTCAAAAACGGTATTTTTTGTTTTTTGATTAATCAATTAATTGAGGAGTTATTTAATTATTAGCGAATAATTAAGTACTTATTTAATTAATCAAATTTCCTTTCTCATTTGGCCAATATCTCAGGCACCTTTTGAGCAGGGAAGCTAATATTTGGAAATGACAGTGACCAAGTGATGTGGCTATCAAGGATATTTTTGATTTATTGATTAATCATTTAATCGATTAATTATTTATTGATTAATTGATTAATTATTTATTGATTAATCAATTAATTATTTAATTTTTTATTAATGACCTATTTAATGAAATTTCTAAAAGATACATCTTCGGATGAAGCACTAGTGGTTTTGTTATGCTATTAGCCAATTGATTAAGAAAATATTTTGTGATAATCTTTTATTGATTTTAATTCTACAATTAATCAATCAATTAGCGTACACCTCTCCCTCCCAGGCAGCCTCTATGAGGTGCACTGCGGTATTGCCGGGGTGCCTGAGGCGCCCCTGCAATGCCGCGCTGTAGGATATTTAATTATTTGGCATGGGGGCAGTGTACTTTGAATGTATCTGTACTTGTGTAAATTAGTTTGTGTTTGTTGCCATATGTGTTTGAAGTATCGATTAGTTGCATATGCGGGCCCCAGAAGATTCAACGGAGCCTTTCCATATCCTGAATCATACACCTCAGTTTTGATAAAAGATCACGGTTCATGGTCCAAGCGGTGAAGTTTTCTTCCGATGGCTCTTTTCAGGATCGTCACTGAATACCTGATCCAACTGTAGTTCATTTGTAGTAATATTCCCCAGGATGGTTTTTCAGATCTCTATCAGATTCTTCCTCATCATTACCATTGCTCAAACTATCATTGGTACAATGTTGGTGCTCTTCAACTTCCAAATTCGTTTGAGTTCATTTTTTTGATCCTTGTGCTTTGTCATTTTCCTAATTTCCATGTTAATTTGACAAAAATTGCTGGGTACTGACACCTCGATTAGCAATGTGGTCTTTTCTTTTTTGTATCGGAGTAATATATCCGGTCACAACGCTTTTTTATTCTCTGTCCACGCTTGATGAATGGATAGGTAGTACATGAGTAGGTCCTCATTTTCAATGATCACTTTTGATTCGTGCTTCCAGGATTTTACTGAGACTGGGATATAGAAAAAAAAAAAATTCCAGACATGCCAATGGATTACTTTTTTTTTTTTTTTTTTTTTTTTTTTGTATACAAGATCGAGGCTCGTGAAAGAGCGAACATTAATCACACAGAAAGACAAACCGACACATAAAACATATAACATCGGGAGCGGTAGACAAGATGGGGAGAGAGGGGGAAGGACACAAACACAACATTTGAGAGCAGGGACCGAGAGACATGGAGACATCATGTCTGCATACCTTGTTACGTGTGTAAAGGTGTTCTGACATGAGTTTTTATTTTACATCCTGAGAGAAGGTGATGGTGCTTTCTGTTTTTGCAAAACCCACAACTGTCTCATTGACTCAATCCCACCATCATCTTAAATAAGGATATAGATGTGTGTGTGTGTGTGTGTGTGTGTGTGTGTGTGTGTGTGTGTGTGTGTGTGTGTGTGTGTGTGTGTGTGTGTGTGTGTGTGTAGGGCAGGTCGGTGGGGGCGGTTTACTTGTATTACCAGGAAATGTTAGCAATTCAACATCTCACATCCACGGATATTTCTCATTATCTCCACCATCGAATGTGAACGGAGGTTATGTTTTCACCCCTCTCTGAATGTCTGTCTGTGAGCAGGATATCTCAAAAAGTGATGGAAGGATTCTGACAAAACTTGGTGGACAGGTTGGCTGTTTGACAAGGACGAAATGATTCCATTTTGGTGACGACCCAGATTCTGATACGAGAATTAAACAACATCTAAAGTGATATTTTCTGTTGAGAAATTGGACCAAAAGCGATCTATAGCATAATATATCAAAAAGTTGTGGATGTGTTATGACAAAACATGGTGGATAAGTTTGGTAGGAGACAAGAACAAGTGTTATGGTTTGTGACCTTTTTCTTCTTCCTTCCCCCACACCCCCCTGTGAGTTAGACCAAGTGGTTTGGTCCATGTGTATAAAGCCTATTTTAGCGGTTGCCGAAGACGATAAGAAGAGGCCATTTCGTTGGGTACAAAAGGTTGTTTATTGTACAGAAATCTCCAGCAACTGCTAGCGAACGGAAGTCGTAACGGCTTATATAAAACCAAGAACCCTCTTCGGAGGGCGTGGCTCCAACAGCCGCGCGTGCGTCACGACGACACAACCAAAAGCCCGTGTGCGTGGGTTAGACCAAACCCATCGTAATGGTAACCGTCACATGCGGATAAGTTAACCGCGACAAGTGAATAAGGTAACCGCGACATGTGAAGAAGGTAACCACTACATGCACCCCCCCCAGAAGGCACGCCACGGGCATGTACGTAGTTCACAGGTGGAACAGAGCTGGGCCGCGGATGGAACAGAGCCGGGCCGCGGGTGGAACAGAGCCGGGCCGCGGGTGGAACAGAGCCGGGCCGCGGGTGGAACAGAGCCGGGCCGCGGGTGGAACAGAGCCGGGCCGCGGGTGGAACAGAGCCGGGCCGTGGGTGGAACAGAGCCAGGCCGCAGGTGGAACAGAGCCGGGCCGCGGGTGGAACAGAGCCGGGCCGCGGGTGCTGAGCAGCGGTAGCCGTTGTAGTTGCAGCAGTAGGAATTGCGGGAGTGGTGAGCAGCAGTGCGCGCAAAGACAACGAGGCGCCAGTGCGCACAAAGGTAACAAAGCAGCCGTGCGTGCATAAGAGATGAGCAGCGGTAGTAGCTGTAGGTGCAGGAGCATCAGCCTCGGGATCCGCTATAGGAGCAGTAGTAGGAGTGGCGAGCAGCAGTACTCGGCCTGTGTGCGCGGAGGCGACGAAGTAGCAGTACTCGGCCTGTGTGCGCAAAGGCGACGAGCAGCAGTACTCGGCCTGTGTGCGCGGAGGCGACGAGCAGTGGTGCTCGGCCTGTGTGCGTGAAGGCGACGGAGTAGCCATGCCCGGCCTGAGTGCGCGGAGGCGACGAAGTAGCAGTGCCGCCAACGCCCCGTAACGGTGTTCCTTCGGAGGGTCCTGGAGCTGGTTCGCCCCTCTAGTCGTAGAGGAGGAACCGAGCGCGATGCGCGAACCGCATGGCCGCTCGCCGTTGCTAAAACTCCGGCAGTTCGAGTTTAGGTCTTGTGGAAGTGTGTCCATTTGGCCCCCGAATACGTTCGGGGGCAACGGGGTCACCAGTTTAGCGGTTGCCGAAGACGATAAGAACCACGTGAAGACGTGGGATAGACCAAACCCATCGTAATGGTAACCGTCACATGCGGATAAGTTAACCGCGACAAGTGAATAAGGTAACTGCGACATGTGAATAGGGTAACCACTACACTATGATTGGCTGTGGGGCAGGGGAGTGGCCCAGGAAGGTGATTCAGAGGAGTGAGTGGCCATTTTGGAGAAGGGCTTATGGCAGAGTGCTTTTTTGGGGGTTGTAGTGTGTCCAGCTGCAATCTCTCTACCTGAAGGGTGATGTTGATCGAACTCTTGCTGCCCACCACTGGGGCCTATTCGTGGACTTGCCTACTCCTACCCTCTCATGCTGGGCCTGCACTGGGGCCTACCACTGGGCCTGACTTGGGGCCTGCCTTGGGGCCTACTATGGGGCCTGCCCTGGGGCCTACTATGGGGCCTGCCTGTGGCCTACTGTTGGGCCTGCCTTGGGGCCTACTCTTGGACCTGCCTTCTGTTGGACCTGCCTACTCTTGGACCTGCCTACTCTTGGACCTGCCTACTCCTGGACCTGCCTACTCTTGGACCTGCCTACTCTTGGACCTGCCTACTCTTGGACCTGCCTACTCTTGGACCTGCCTACTCCTGGACCGGCCTACTCTTGGACCGGCCTACTCTTGGACCTGCCTACTCTTGGACCTGCCTACTCTTGGACCTGCCTACTCTTGGACCTGCCTACTCTTGGACCTGCCTACTCTTGGACCTGCCTACTCTTGGACCTGCCTACTCTTGGACCTGCCTACTCTTGGACCGGCCTACTCTTGGACCGGCCTACTCTTGGACCGGCCTACTCTTGGACCGGCCTACTCTTGGACCGGCCTACTCTTGGACCGGCCTACTCTTGGACCGGCCTACTCTTGGACCGGCCTACTCTTGGACCGGCCTACTCTTGGACCGGCCTACTCTTGGACCGGCCTACTCTTGGACCGGCCTACTATTGGTCCGGCCTACTCTTGGTCCGGCCTACTCTTGGTCCGGCCTACTCTTGGTCCGGCCTACTCTTGGTCCGGCCTACTCTTGGTCCGGCCTACTCTTGGAGCGGCCTTCTCTTGGACTGGCCTATTCGGGTTTTTCCCTCTTTTCTCCCTTCTTTGTTTTATGTGTAGGATGAGATTTTCGTGTGATAATCCATAAATAATGACAGTGTGATTGAAGGCTTGGCTTGGTGTGCTTCAGGCCATAACACAAGCCAATTACATTTTGGTTCAGGTCTGGATGCAGATCCGGCCAATCACTGGGATAGAAAATATAAACTGTCCAGCCTGGCGGAGATACAGTAAGTGCTCCACCGAGTGCTGTTCTCATATTCCCCATTTTTCCGTGAGTTCAATTTGCATCCAGGAAAACAACAATTATGGTTAGCCATTTTTAAAAGGCCACTCTTTCTTTTAAATGCTGAAAATGACCTGAAAAAGACTATTTGACTTGCATATTTCACTCTGGCAACGGCAGGAAGTGTCCCGGCTAGGGGAAGTGAATCACTGGAAACACCCATACAGCGCATGCTCAAAAGGCCTCGTTTGCATTCACATGTCATTCCAAAAGTGCTGTATTACCCCCAAACTATCCAAATTATTCCTGAGAAGGAATAGGTTTGTTTGTGTTTTCGAGCTGCACTTTAATAAACACAAACCCCAAGTTCTGCTTTTCCTCTTCCTCCATTGTGTAAGGATGGGCTCTTTCCCAGCTTTGTTTTAAATGATGCCTTGCCATTCCTAAATGGATTCAGACCATTTGAGTGGCCATACGGTACTGTCTTGGGACATGTACAGACATGCACACAGATTCTGTGAGACGTGAAATTTCCACGTGAATTCCCAGAGATTGCTCAGTTCAGGTGAGATGATTATTGTAACATTGAATGTTGCACATACAATTTCATGTTGGGCTTGCTCTTCTCAATAGACATGGTTTCCATACACACGACTAAAATATTGTTGCGGTTTTGTGTTTTTACAATAAAAGGTTAATTTCCCCTCATAGTTTAGTTACACTACAACATGTAGCCTCGTTTAAGCTCAGTTATTTCATAGTAAATGTAAGCGTAGACCTGTCCTGTGTTTAGTTTTGCGTTGAGTAGAATAATGAGAGTTAGGACTTTTACGATGCTTATGCTGCCTCGATGCTTTGAGTTTTGGCACAAAATACCACGAGGCCGGCCTGAACAAGTCGATCCAGGCCGAAGGAAGGCGGGGCAGGAGTGGGAGTGACCGGTAAGCACGAGCCGCCAATCGGGGCTCGAGGGGAGTGGCTTACCACTGCGGCAAAAGGTGTGGTTTGGAACATTCGATGCGAGCTAGGGTGGGGCCAATATAACCCTGTGCCCGATGCCCCCACCTCAGTTATGAGTGTTGGTTCGAAGCACCTCAGTTATGAGAAGGGATGCGCGGTGTTGAATTGAGTTATGAGAAGGGAGGCAGACGAGTTACATGTTACGAGGAGTTGGAGGGCAAGTGGCGCTGAGTTCAGTTACGAGAGTGAAAGCACGCAGTTGTATTAATCGCGCTGTGAAGGACCGCCGTGCCAGGCGAGAGACGCGCATATTTTCCTGCCTGCCTGCTTTGCTGAGATACATGCCGCGAGGATTCTCCCACCTGCCTGCCTGTCTTCGCCGGGACATGCGGTGACCGCCAGAGGGCCACGCCGTGTGAGCTATTCCTGGACGACCAAAGCCGGCGCATTCAGCGCATGAACAATTCTTTCTTCGTCCCCCCTGTGAGTGTGAATGGGCCCATTGTCTGGGTAAATACGACTGCTTAAGACTGCCCTGTGTCTCTGCTTCTTCTACCAATCATTGTAAATAGTAATTAAACCTGTTATTCCTTTGATTCGACCGTCTCGTGTTTTCCATCATTGACTTAGCATGGTACGAACTATATCGCTCTGATCGGGTTCCAATAGCAAGGTAACT
This sequence comes from Myxine glutinosa, assembly GCF_964187855.1. Classification (NCBI taxonomy): domain Eukaryota; kingdom Metazoa; phylum Chordata; class Myxini; order Myxiniformes; family Myxinidae; genus Myxine; species Myxine glutinosa. The sequence goes on along the minus strand of NC_136262.1, from coordinate 206,063,194 downwards.
GCACGGACCACATGGTACGCAATCCGCTCAGATGTACTCAAATTACGCGTGGTTCGTGCGAGACTTGATCCCCGCTTCCGCGGCGGCGTGGGTACTTAGGTACGTGCGAAAATTGTCCCAAAACCCTGTCCCGCGTCTGACCGGAAGTGGCGACCCAAGTCTCGCAGTTGCGAAGACCCAAGGAGAACAAGGGGCTTAATCTCCCCTTGGTAAGGGAACGGGTCACGCAAAACCTCAACATTTGGTGTCCGGGAGTGGGATTAGACCTGGAGTGCGCTTCATGCCCTTGAAATTACGAGCGGACGAAATTTAGTTGTTAAATCCAAAATTGTATTCGTACCATGGCTGGCCAAGGCGGTCAAATGCCGGTGGGGGTAGATGAAGAGGAGGAATGGATAACCCAGGACCTGCAGGAGAGACAGTTGGTAGTGGAGGAAGCCGAAGAGGGGGCGGTAGCTGGCGAAGAAAATGGCGGCGCCTCGCACGTGGCGGTGGCAGCCGGGCACGCTGTGCGGACCGGGCTCGACATTGGGTTATGCCTGGCCCAAATAATGAAAAAAATGGATGCCCAAAAGGACGATATGAAGGCTCAGGGTGAGCGATTAGAAAAACAAATGAAAGAAATGCGGGGACTAAATGATAACATGAATAAAATAAATGGAAAAATGGACATCCGAGAGAATGAAATGAAAGAAATGAGGGACAAAGCAAGGCGTAACCAGGGCGAATTGAAAGAAGCAATGGACGCCCAAAGTGACAAATCCACCCGGGAATTGGAAAAAATGATGACAGAGTCAAAGAGGGACATGGAAAAAAAGCGGGGGAGGACATTGGGCATGGGTTGAGCGAGGAAGTCGCAATGGGGCTCGACGAGGTGAAGCGATGTGAGGAACGCCGGGGGAGCGAGCTTGAGCGAGGCACAGCCAAGTTGACCGGGGATAATGAAATCGCGACGCAGGGTGTAGAAGAGCTGATGGTCGCTGAATTGGACAAAGAAATTTCATGGGTGCCGGCGGTCGTCGAGCTAGAAAAAGAAATAATTGGGGCCGAAGAGACAGTAGAATCGGGGAACAAATCACGGGAGAAGGTAATGGAATGCACACAAAGTTCGTATTCACACCATGATGCCGTGCTTGCTAACCCCAATAAAGGTTTACAGGTGCTGGCGAAGAAGCCGGGGAAGGAGGACCCCAAGGTGAGAAAATATGGCGCGAATGTTTTTGGCGCGCTTGGGAGAGAGACGAAACCTGGGCGGTCGCGGAGGTCCATTGTGCGGTGTACGAGGGTGATTGGCATGAAGTATGAGAGAGAGTGTGCGCCGAGGTGTGAGTGAGAAAAGTGTGTGCTGGAGTGTGCCGGGAAAGAGTGTGTTACAGAGTGTGTGCAGGAGTGCACCCCCGATGGTGTTACGGAGTGTGTAACAGAAAAGTGTGCGAAGGAGTGCACACCCGATAGTGGGGAAAAAGAGTGTACTGTAAAGGAGTGTGGAGGAAAAGTGCACACCTGAGTGCGTAGTAGAAGAGTGCGTACTGAAGTGTGTGGAAGGCGTGAGTGCGCCTAGGTGTGTGGGTACGAGTACAGAGTGTGAGGGAGAATGCACACCAGAGAATGTGGAAGGAGAGTGTGCAGTAACGGAGTGTATGGGAGGCGTGGGGATGCCTGGGTGTGCGAGTGCGGAGTGGGTCGCGAGTGGTGAGGAGGCGGCTCAAGCATCGACACCGATGGGGTAGCATTTAGCGGGACGGATAGCAGACGCGAGGCCCTGGTGAGTTGTGTGCAGCAGGGACCAGCGGGGATCGGTGCTGCGCCGGTTTCACAAGGACCGGCATGCACGTTTCGTGCCGGCCCCCACACTGTATGGTTGGTGCCGTACCGTGGCGGCAAAGGCAATCGGCGAGGTTTAAGGGGAGTTAGGAGATTTCAGAGCCGCGCACCTTGGCGGGTGCGGTGCTTCGACCGTGGCTGGTTGGGTCATCGTGCATGGGACCGCGAGGCCCCGTGCAGGGATGGAGCCCTGCATCTCGGCCCGTCCATCCCTCCTCCCTTGGATAGAAAATGCCGGATGGACACCACATACAGGCGACAAACCACCCGCATGGATCGCTCGGCCTTTCGAAGCCGAGCTGTGATGACGTACCTCCATAGATGGGGGCTCCTAGTGAAGCGGACTGTGAGAGTGGTGTCCCCCACATGGAGGAATGGTAGTTCACCATTCCTCATACGGACAGGGCCCATGAGCATTAGTTTAGGGGGATGGCAGTGACAGGCACATGGAGGTGCCAGCAATGGTTACCTCCATGGGGGCACCAAAGCTAGCCGAGGGAGGGCTAGGATAATGATAGGGAATTAGAAGACTGTAGCAGACAGAGATTTAAGTAGTGACTCTTGTACTGTAGAGGGGACATAGACAGTTTAGATGGTTGATAATGACAAGGGAGTGCATAGTTTAAAGGGACGACGGGGAAGCACGAGTATTAGGGGAAAACCAGTTAGATAGATGATGCTGTGTGTTTGAGGAATTGTGTTGAGAATAACCGGAGTTGTGTTGAGACAAATGGAATTGTGTTTGAGGTGTGCAAGGAAAGAGGTGTGTGAGCACAAAAGGCATGCGAGATAAATGGTGTGTGAGCACAAAAGGTGTGAGAGATAAATGGTGTGTGAGATAAATGGTGTGTGAGAATATTTAGTGTGGAATGCTTGGTGTGGAATAAAAGGTGTGGAATGCATGGTGCAAAGGAGTGAATGGGGGGAGATGGAACCCATTCACGGACGCCCGGGGTGGGTAGTGCAAAGCCAGGTAGAGGGCATAGGCAAAATTTGTATGGATATTGACACCTGTGGTGCAGGTAGAAGAAAGTAGTGTTTTTGTTGGGTGCATGACACTGTGGAATGGCTGGGCGTGTGGTTTAATTGGTGCGTATGGTTATTGGGGCACTCTGCCACTGATAGTTTTTCGGCCAGATGAGGCCGCAGGTAGGCTCTGGGAGCCAGTTATGGTAGTAGTGAGTGGGGCCCGAGGATCCAAATGAAGGACCCGGGTTGCCCAATGCCAAGGTGGGCATCAGGGGGTAAAGTGCCAGGAGGGGCCTTCCCCAGTTAGGTAGTCGCAGGAGCAGGTAAGCTCGGGTGGCGACTTCAGTGGCGGAGGTGCGCAGGTAGGTAGACCTGCTAGTGGAGCCACATGACCCAGCCCCGAAATTGTGCGAGGGCACAGTGTGAAAATTCGTTGGGAGTGAGACCCAAATTTAGAAGAGCACCCCAGAGTGGACAATGGGCATTCGGGTTCTTAGAACCACATAGTTTAAAGAGGCCAATTGGCAGGATACGACCCCGGGTAGTTTAAAAGTAAATGTCAGTCGTGTAGTTAGGAGATGAGAAATCCCTTCGCACCATCCACAACCAGTCACCGAGGAGGACGAACTCCACACCAGGGCTCTGTAAGCCGTTTGAGTTGTAAGACGCATCATGACGTAATGTGACATTGTGGTTGTTCCATCCCTTCCTTCCTGGGAGGGAATGGGAGACGAATTTGAGATAGAGGGGGATATGGGAGACAAGACGTAGTGACGAATTGTAAATACAAGGAGGGCTAGGGTAGTGTAAGCTGACGGTGGGGGTTACGGACGGTTAGGGACGAGCCTGCTCTGCTCGCTCTTCCGCGCCCCTCGCATCGCATTACCTTGTGTTTCTGTGTGCCGTTGCGTCCTTTCTGCTTTGCTTGTCGTGCTTTGTCTCTCCCCCCCACCCCAGGACCATTTTGGAGGTGGAGCTGTGCAGCACCATCGACCTGTGCAACATCCCTGCTGCACCTTACTACATCTGTGCAGCCGAACAGCGCAGCAATTTGCTGCCGTATCCTTTTATTGTAACTTTGCTGCACCTGTGCAGCACATTGCTGCCACAAGCCCTTTGCTGCACCTTACACTTATGGACCACAAGCTTGTGGCCTTGTACCTCTGCTGTGCAGCATTTTGCTGCAAAATCATCTTGCAGCTTCGGACCACTTGTTTTGAGTGGCATTAATGTCATGCAGTCAGACCACATGGGAGTGGCCCTGCCTGGCAAAGGAAAGAAAAAAATGAAATAAAAGCATTTTTTGTGCATTTTTATGATGGTGTGCTAGGGATGAGAAGATGTGTAAGTTTAGGTAGCCCTGAAGATCAAAAATGGCCTGTATGCCGGTCCGGGGGCTAGCCGGTTTGATATATGCACACAGAAGCCTCAAGCAGCAAATGTCATGAATTTTGAGTGTGTTGTGTTTTTGCTGTGCTTTCTCTCCCCCCTCCAATGTTCTCTTCCAAAAAGGACAGGTCCTGGGTCATAGAATTGTAAATAAAATTAAGTTTCTGTGATTGTAAATATAAAAATGCTGCCCACCGGCTATGTGTTTAGTTTGAAAAATTCTGGAATTCGGTTAATTGTGGGTGTGAATCTGATAGGTAGCTACTCAACGCAATAGGAGGGACATATCTGGTGTTTTAAAACTGACGCATACACGGGTCAGAGTAAATGTTAGGGGGAACCACACTTATATGTCACATGTAAAAGTAAGAGTTAATTTTGCATGTCATTCTCTAACCGGTCGTTTTATTTGTTGGTTTTGATTCTGGGACGAGTCTGACGAGGGAGGGGTGTAGTGTTGCGGTTTTGTGTTTTTACAATAAAAGGTTAATTTCCCCTCATAGTTTAGTTACACTACAACATGTAGCCTCGTTTAAGCTCAGTTATTTCATAGTAAATGTAAGCGTAGACCTTTCCTGTGTTTAGTTTTGCGTTGAGTAGAATAATGAGAGTTAGGACCTTTACGATGCTTATGCTGCCTTGATGCTTTGAGTTTTGGCGCAAAATACCACGAGACCAGCCAAACAAGTCGATCCAGGCCGATGGAAGGCGGGGCAGAAGGAGTGGGAGTGACCGGTAAGCACGAGCCGCCAATCAGGGCTCGAGGGGAGTGGCTTACCACTGCGGCAAAAGGCATGGTTTGGAACATTCGATGCGAGCTAGGGCGGGGCCAATATAACCTTGTGCCCGACACCCCCACCTCAGTTATGAGAGTTGGTTCGGAGCACCTCAGTTATGAGAAGGGATGCGCGGTGTTGAATTGAGTTATGAGAAGGGAGGCCGACGAGTTACATGTTACGAGGAGTTGGAGGGCAAGTGGCGCTGAGTTCAGTTACGAGAGTGATAGCACGCAGTTGTATTAATCGCGCTGTGAAGGACCGCCGTGCCGGGCGAGAGACGCGCATATTTTCCTGCCTGCCTGCTTTGCTGAGATACGCGCCATGAGGATTCTCCTGCCTGCCTGCCTGTCTTCGCCGGGACGTGTGGTGACCGCCAGAGGGCCACGCCCGGTGAGCTATTCCTGGACGACCAAAGCTGGCGTGTTCAGCGCATTAACAATTCTTCCTTCATCCCCCCTGTGAGTGTGAATGGGCCCATTGTTCTGGGTAAATACGACTGCTTAAGACTGCCCTGTGTCTCTGCGTCTTCTACCAATCATTGTAAATAGTAATTAAATCTGTTATTCCTTTGATTCAACCATCTCGTGTTTTCCATCATTGACTTGGCATGGTAAGAACTATATCGCTCTGATTGGGTTCCAATAGCAAGGTAACTGCACAGACCATGTGGTACGCAATCCGCTCGGGTGTACTCAAATTACACGTGATTCGTGCGAGACTTGATCCCCGCTTCCGCGGCGGCGTGGGTACTTAGGTACGTGCGAAAATTGTCCCAAAACCCTGTCCCGCGTCTGACCGGAAGTGGCGACCCAAGTCTCGCGGTTGCGAAGACCCAAGGAGAACAAGGGGCTTAATCTCCCCTTGGTAAGGGAACGGGTCACGCAAAACCTCAACATTTGGTGTCCGGGAGTGGGATTAGACCTGGAGTGCGCTTCATGCCCTTGAAATTACGAGCGGACGAAATTTAGTTGTTAAATCCAAAATTGTATTCGTACCATGGCTGGCCAAGGCGGTCAAATGCCGGTGGGGGTAGATGAAGAGGAGGAATGGATAACCCAGGTCCTGCAGGAGAGACAGTTGGTAGTGGAGGAAGCCGAAGAGGGGGCGGTAGCTGGCGAAGAAAATGGTGGCGCCTCGCACGTGGCGGTGGCAGCCGGGCACGCTGTGCGGACCGGGCTCGACATTGGGTTATGCCTGGCCCAAATAATGAAAAAAATGGATGCCCAAAAGGACGATATGAACGCTCAGGGTGAGCGATTAGAAAAACAAATGAAAGAAATGCGGGGACTAAATGATAACATGAATAAAATAAATGGAAAAATGGACATCCGAGAGAATGAAATGAAAGAAATGAGGGACAAAGCAAGGCGTAACCAGGGCGAATTGAAAGAAGCAATGGACGCCCAAAGTGACAAATCCACCCGGGAATTGGAAAAAATGATGGCAGAGTCAAAGAGGGACATGAAAAAAGCGGGGGAGGACATTGGGCATGGGTTGAGCGAGGAAGTCGCAATGGGGCTCGACGAGGTGAAGCGATGTGAGGAACGCGGGGGGAGCGAGCTTGAGCGAGGCACAGCCAAGTTGACCGGGGATAATGAAATCGCGACGCAGGGTGTAGAAGAGCTGATGGTCGCTGAATTGGACAAAGAAATTGCATGGGCGCCGGCGGTCGTCGAGCTAGAAAAAGAAATAATTGGGGCCGAAGAGACAGTAGAATCGGGGAACAAATCACGGGAGAAGGTAATGGAATGCACACAAAGTTCGTATTCACACCATGATGCCGTGCTTGCTAACCCCAATAAAGGTTTACAGGTGCTGGCGAAGAAGCCGGGGAAGGAGGACCCCAAGGTGAGAAAATATGGCGCGAATGTTTTTGGCGCGCTTGGGAGAGAGACGAAACCTGGGCGGTCGCGGAAGGTCCATTGTGCGGTGTACGAGGGTGACTGGCATGAAGTATGAGAGAGAGTGTGCGCCGAGGTGTGAGTGAGAAAAGTGTGTGCTGGAGTGTGCCGGGAAAGAGTGTGTTACAGAGTGTGTGCAGGAGTGCACCCCCGATGGTGTTACGGAGTGTGTAACAGAAAAGTGTGCGAAGGAGTGCACACCCGATAGTGGGGAAAAAGAGTGTGCGGTAAAGGAGTGTGGAGGAAAAGTGCACACCTGAGTGCGTAGTAGAAGAGTGCGTACTGAAGTGTGTGGAAGGCGTGAGTGCGCCTAGGTGTGTGGGTACGAGTACAGAGTGTGAGGGAGAATGCACACCAGAGAATGTGGAAGGAGAGTGTGCAGTAACGGAGTGTATGGGAGGCGTGGGGACGCCTGGGTGTGCGAGTGCGGAGTGGGTCGCGAGTGGTGAGGAGGCGGCTCAAGCATCGACACCGACGGGGTAGCGTTTAGCGGGACGGATAGCAGACGCGAGGCCCTGGTGAGTTGTGTGCAGCAGGGACCGGCGGGGATCGGTGCTGCGCCGGTTTCACAAGGACCGGCATGCACGTTTCGTGCCGGCCCCCGCACTGTATGGTTGGTGCCGTACCGTGGCGGCAAAGGCAATCGGCGAGGTTTAAGGGGAGTTAGGAGATTTCAGAGCCGCGCACCTTGGCGGGTGCGGTGCTTCGACCGTGGCTGGTTGGGTCATCGTGCGTGGGACCGCGAGGCCCCGTGCAGGGATGGAGCCCTGCATCTCGGCCCGTCCATCCCTCCTCCCTTGGATAGAAAATGCCGGATGGACACCACATACAGGCGACAAACCACCCGCATGGATCGCTCGGCCTTTCGAAGCCGAGCTGTGATGACGTACCTCCATAGATGGGGGCTCCTAGTGAAGCGGACTGTGAGAGTGGTGTCCCCCACATGGAGGAATGGTAGTTCACCATTCCTCATACGGACAGGGCCCATGAGCATTAGTTTAGGGGGATGGCAGTGACAGGCACATGGAGGTGCCAGCAATGGTTACCTCCATGGGGGCACCAAAGCTAGCCGAGGGAGGGCTAGGATAATGATAGGGAATTAGAAGACTGTAGCAGACAGAGATTTAAGTAGTGACTCTTGTACTGTAGAGGGGACATAGACAGTTTAGATGGTTGATAATGACAAGGGAGTGCATAGTTTAAAGGGACGACGGGGAAGCACGAGTATTAGGGGAAAACCAGTTAGATAGATGATGCTGTGTGTTTGAGGAATTGTGTTGAGAATAACCGGAGTTGTGTTGAGACAAATGGAATTGTGTTTGAGGTGTGCAAGGAAAGAGGTGGGTGAGCACAAAAGGCATGCGAGATAAATGGTGTGTGAGCACAAAAGGTGTGAGAGATAAATGGTGTGTGAGATAAATGGTGTGTGAGAATATTTAGTGTGGAATGCTTGGTGTGGAATAAAAGGTGTGGAATGCATGGTGCAAAGGAGTGAATGGGGGGAGATGGAACCCATTCACGGACGCCCGGGGTGGGTAGTGTAAAGCCAGGTAGAGGGCATAGGCAAAATTTGTATGGATATTGACACCTGTGGTGCAGGTAGAAGAAAGTAGTGTTTTTGTTGGGTGCATGACACTGTGGAATGGCTGGGCGTGTGGTTTAATTGGTGCGTATGGTTATTGGGGCACTCCGCCACTGATAGTTTGTCGGCCAGATGAGGCCGCAGGTAGGCTCTGGGAGCCAGTTATGGTAGTAGTGAGTGGGGCCCGAGGATCCAAACGAAGGACCCGGGTTGCCCAATGCCAAGGTGGGCATCAGGGGGTAAAGTGCCAGGAGGGGCCTTCCCCAGTTAGGTAGTCGCAGGAGCAGGTAAGCTCGGGTGGTGACTTCAGTGGCGGAGGTGCGCAGGTAGGTAGACCTGCTAGTGGAGCCACATGACCCAGCCCCGAAATTGTGCAAGGGCACAGTGTGAAAATTCGTTGGGAGTGAGACCCAAATTTAGAAGAGCACCCCAGAGTGGACAATGGGCATTCGGGTTCTTAGAACCACATAGTTTAAAGAGGCCAATTGGCAGGATACGACCCCAGGTAGTTTAAAAGTAAATGTCAGTCGTGTAGTTAGGAGATGAGAAATCCCTTCGCACCATCCACAACCAGTCACCGAGGAGGACGAACTCCACACCAGGGCTCTGTAAGCCGTTTGAGTTGTAAGACGCATCATGACGTAATGTGACATTGTGGTTGTTCCATCCCTTCCTTCCTGGGAGGGATTGGGAGACGAATTTGAGATAGAGGGGGATATGGGAGACAAGACGTAGTGACGAATTGTAAATACAAGGAGGGCTAGGGTAGTGTAAGCTGACGGTGGGGGTTACGGACGGTTAGGGACGAGCCTGCTCTGCTCGCTCTTCCGCGCCCCTCGCATCGCATTACCTTGTGTTTCTGTGTGCCGTTGCGTCCTTTCTGCTTTGCTTGTCGTGCTTTGTCTCTCCCCCCCACCCCAGGACCATTTTGGAGGTGGAGCTGTGCAGCACCATCGACCTGTGCAGCATCCCTGCTGCACCTTGCTACATCTGTGCAGCCGAACAGCACAGCAATTTGCTGCCGTATCCTTTTATTGTAACTTTGCTGCACCTGTGCAGCACATTTCTGCCACAAGCCCTTTGCTGCACCTTACACTTATGGACCACAAGCTTGTGGCCTTGTACCTCTGCTGTGCAGCATTTTGCTGCAAAATCATCTTGCAGCTTCGGACCACTTGTTTTGAGTGGCATTAATGTCATGCAGTCAGACCACATGGGAGTGGCCCTGCCTGGCAAAGGAAAGAAAAAATGAAATAAAAGCATTTTTTGTGCATTTTTATGATGGTGTGCTAGGGATGAGAAGATGTGTAAGTTTAGGTAGCCCTGAAGATCAAAAATGGCCTGTATGCCGGTCCGGGGGCTAGCCGGTTTGATATATGCACACAGAAGCCTCAAGCAGCAAATGTCATGAATTTTGAGTGTGTTGTGTTTTTGCTGTGCTTTCTCTCCCCTCCAATCTTCTCTTCCAAAAAGGACAGGTCCTGGGTCATAGAATTGTAAATAAAATTAAGTTTCTGTGATTGTAAATATAAAAATGCTGCCCACCGGCTATGTGTTTAGTTTGAAAAATTCTGGAATTCGGTTAATTGTGGGTGTGAATCTGATAGGTAGCTACTCAACGCAATAGGAGGGACATATCTGGTGTTTTAAAACTGACGCATACACGGGTCAGAGTAAATGTTAGGGGGAACCACACCTATATGTCACATGTAAAAGTAAGAGTTAATTTTGCATGTCATTCTCTAACCGGTCGTTTTATTTGTTGGTTTTGATTCTGGGACGAGTCTGACGAGGGAGGGGTGTAGTGTTGCGGTTTTGTGTTTTTACAATAAAAGGTTAATTTCCCCTCATAGTTTAGTTACACTACAACATGTAGCCTCGTTTAAGCTCAGTTATTTCATAGTAAATGTAAGCGTAGACCTTTCCTGTGTTTAGTTTTGCGTTGAGTAGAATAATGAGAGTTAGGACCTTTACGATGCTTATGCTGCCTTGATGCTTTGAGTTTTGGCGCAAAATACCACGAGGCCGGCCAAACAAGTCGATCCAGGCCGATGGAAGGCGGGGCAGAAGGAGTGGGAGTGACCGGTAAGCACGAGCCGCCAATCAGGGCTCGAGGGGAGTGGCTTACCACTGCGGCAAAAGGCATGGTTTGGAACATTCGATGCGAGCTAGGGCGGGGCCAATATAACCTTGTGCCCGACACCCCACCTCAGTTATGAGAGTTGGTTCGGAGCACCTCAGTTATGAGAAGGGATGCGCGGTGTTGAATTGAGTTATGAGAAGGGAGGCCGACGAGTTACATGTTACGAGGAGTTGGAGGGCAAGTGGCGCTGAGTTCAGTTACGAGAGTGATAGCACGCAGTTGTATTAATCGCGCTGTGAAGGACCGCCGTGCCGGGCGAGAGACGCGCATATTTTCCTGCCTGCCTGCTTTGCTGAGATACGCGCCATGAGGATTCTCCCGCCTGCCTGCCTGTCTTCGCCGGGACGTGTGGTGACCACCAGAGGGCCACGCCCGGTGAGCTATTCCTGGACGACCAAAGCTGGCGTGTTCAGCGCATTAACAATTCTTCCTTCATCCCCCCTGTGAGTGTGAATGGGCCCATTGTTCTGGGTAAGTACGACTGCTTAAGACTGCCCTGTGTCTCTGCGTCTTCTACCAATCATTGTAAATAGTAATTAAATCTGTTATTCCTTTGATTCAACCATCTCGTGTTTTCCATCATTGACTTGGCATGGTACGAACTATATCGCTCTGATCGGGTTCCAATAGCAAGGTAACTGCACAGACCACGTGGTACGCAATCCGCTCGGGTGTACTCAAATTACACGTGATTCGTGTGAGACTTGATCCCCGCTTCCGCGGCGGCGTGGGTACTTAGGTACGTGCGAAAATTGTCCCGAAACCCTGTCCCGCGTCTGTCCGGAAGTAGCGACCCAAGTCTCGCGGTTGCGAAGACCCAAGGAGAACAAGGGGCTTAATCTCCCCTTGGTAAGGGAATGGGTCGCGCAAAACCGCAACAATATTTATGAACTGTGAATCCATCGAGTTTATTTTCAAAAGTATTTGTTACTTCATTGAGAAAAAAAATCTTTTCTATTTATTACAGTATATTGAAAAATATAAATGTTTGCATTTATTGGCCTATTGTGAACATGACGTTTGGAGAACCCTTTGAACGCTCCTCATATAATAAAGGTCTCAACATGGGAATACGTCACTGCAGCATTCATATTGCTCAGCATAAAGAGAGAATAATGGCGTGATATTGCTGGTTGATTAATACATGGTCCTACTAATTCAAAGTATTCGTATAATCACATGGTTGAACACAACTCGTAACTCAAAAATCATTCTCATCTCATTTCAGATGGCTTTGTTCAATGATTGGCTTGATCTTGACTGGAGCATCATGCATCACTGTAAGTTGTATACCATTACACATTTTTGTACTTCACTCCTTTCCTATTCCATCCCCAGATGCTGCATGACATCATTGCCAGGCACCGAAGGGGGCCCGGTGATGATGCACGCTGAAAGTGAGTACTTAGTTTTCACTCTGGTTTTTTGTGTTTTCTTATTTGTTTGTCCGGGCTATATCTCAGCCATCCTTTGAGCGAGGAAGCTGAAATTTGGGCACACGCTTTGCCAAAAATTCTATTTTATTTTTTTTGATTAACCAATTTATTGATCAATTACTTAATTATTATCGATTTATTCATCACTTATTTCTTTCTTTCTCATCTGGGCAATATCTCAGGCACCGTTTGAGCTCGGAAGCTAATATTTGGACATGACAATGACCAAGTGATTTGGCTGTAAATAGTATTTTTAATTTATTGATTAATCGATTAATTATTAAATTATTTGTTGAGTTACTAAATTGATTAATTATAATCAAAAAGTTACAGATTCGGATGAAACAGCGGTGGTTTAGGTATGCTATTAGCCAATTCATTAAGAAATTAATTATTTTACGATTATTATTTATTTATTTTCTAGTTCTTAATCATTTATTATTTTATTTCTCATCTGGGCAATATCTCAGGCACCTTTTGAGCTAGGAAGCTGATATTCAGACACAACAATGACTAAGTGATGTGGCTATAAATTCTATTTTTGATTTATTGATTAATTAATTAATCGATTAATTATTTATTGATTAATCAATTATTGATTTAATTTTTGATTAATTAATTATTTAATTAATTTTTCAAAAAGTTACAGCTTCAGATGAAACACTGGTGGTTTAGGAATACTATTCTCCAATTGATTTAGAAATTAATTATTTTATGATTATTATTATTTATTTATTTAATTAAGCAATTAATCAATCAATTATTGTACATTTGTCCCTCCCAATACTGTCTCTATGTGCTGCCTGGCAGCATTGCTGGGCGCTGAAGCCACCCCGGCAATGCCACGCTGGAGGATGTTATTTATTTGGCATGTACTTTGAATTTGGCATGGGGGTGGTGTACTTTGAATGTATCTGTACTTGTTTACTTTTTTTTTTTTTGTATGCTGAGCGAGGCTCATGGAGGAGCTAGTACACATAATGGATCAGGACGAAACAACAAAAGGAACAGCAGAAAGAGGGGTAGGGTGGGGCACACCAACCGTGGGGATGAAGGACAAAATAGAAGGACTAGTGGAAATAAGGGTTGTGGGTAAGAATGAGGGCTGGGGAGGACACAGGGTTGAACAAGATGGATACAGCCACAAACTCTGAATTACAAAGAAGTGAAAGGAAAAACTGGAAACTTCCAAAGAGGTGGCCTTGGAGAGGGTTAATGGGAGAGGGCTTGGACAAGGTTAACCTGATCACCAAAAACTGGAATACTCTATAAATGCTTCGCCAAAAACAAGGTCAAAAGTGAATGAAATCCCACTTTTTGTTCTGGAACTTTATGTTATTGAGGAGCGACATGATAGGTCAGAGGAAAGCAATGCTTAAATTAGTTTTCACGTGTGCTGCTAGTTTCATGATTAAAAGGATGAAAGTAAAAGTTTCTTGAGTAAAAGACGGATCATTCCCTGCCGGAATCATATGGCCACTGATTCCAAATCCCTACCAATTCAGTGTGATTCCCCAACGATCTAACAGGGTAGTACTGAATACATTTCTTATCTTCAAATAAAATTGTTTGTTGTGTGTGTCCATTCAATTTATCTGAAGCACGAATTTTACGATTGCAGATTCCTTATGCTGTAAATATATACACGATGATTCCCCCGACATTTATCCTTGGATTTTCACTGGGTAAGTAAACTTTACTCAAATCGCTTTGGTACTTAAGAATTTCCCACCCGCAGCATTTTGTGTTTTGAGAAAAAGTCATAGATCACATATCATATCATCACTTACTTGTGTCATTCTTTTTTTAACTCCGCCACCAAAGGTGGATGGGGGTTATGTTTTCACCCCTGTCCGTCTGACTATCTGTTTGTTTGTTTGTCAATTTGTGAACAAAATATCTCAAAAAGTTGTGGACGGATTCGGACGAAAATTGGCAGAGAGGTAGCGTATGTGACACTGACGAAATGGTTAGATTTTGGTGAAGATTCAGATCCGGATCCGGCTACTAAAATTTTTAAAGTGATTCTTCACCATTGGGAGAAAGGGAAAAAACTATACATAGCAGGATATCTCAAAAAGTTGTGGACGGATTTGGACGAATCTTGGTGGAGAGGTTGGGTGTCTGACGAGGACGATTCGATTCTGGTGAAGATCTGAATATGGATTCGGATATGATAATTATTTAATTATTTAAGTGATTTTTCACCATTGGGATGGAGATGGGGCCAAAAACGATACATAGCAGGATATCTCAAAAAGTTATTCATGGATTTGGATGAAACTTGTTGCACAGTTTATGTGTGTGACAAGTGTTACGGATTCGTCACTTCCATTGTTGTGGTTTTCATCCACTGAAAACATTTTTGATTCCATATACTATTATTGTAGTCGTTTAAGGGAGATAGAGGTTACTATTTTCAAAAGGTAAAAAAGTCAATGTTTTAAATGAAACCAGAACCGGACGACGACGAAGAGGAAGAGGAGGAGAAGAAGGCGGAGCGAGTGAGTCGGGGAAGAAGCCTAGCTGCTTTGAGGTCTGGAGCAAATGTTGACGAACGGAGGTCACTAGCGAACTTCGGGTTTCCCGGGAAAGGGATTCTTGCGACAGAGTTGTTATCGCTGTGACAGATCGGCCTGCGTGTCAGGTTTTGGCGGTTGATTCCGAGGAGAATCATCGTCGTGCCGTTACGCCTCGAACGGGCCGTCGGCCATTTTGACTCACACGCATTGTGCATCGCGTGAGGTTTCGCTTCGCTTCAACCATTTTCACCGCATCCAGACGTTTATCTGGTGTGTGTGTGTGTGTGTGTGTGTGTGTGTGTGTGTGTGTGTGTGTGTGTGTGTGTGTGTGTGTGTGTGTGTGTGTGTGTGTGTGTCACGTGGATTTGGAAGGTTAATTTGCGGTTCGCCGACTGTGCCATGAAACATCCATACCCGAGGGTGTGATTTCCCAGTCGCCTGGAAGGCCTTTGCATTTCCCAGTTGCCTTGAGCGCGCCCTTGCGCAGCTTTGGCCGCGTGACTGTGACTCATCCGAACGGGATTCTGGTCTCGAGTGGACATCGTTCTGATGATCGCTGGAGCAGATTGACTTTGGCTTGATGCCGGAATACGACTTTGGCTTGATGCGGGAATAGAGACATTTGGAATGTTCTTCTTTTCGCTCACTTGGAGCACAGTGAGTTTTATTGTACGAACCTGATGGCTGGAGCCATCCACGAGGCCGGCATAGGAAATATATATTGAAATCATAGGAAATATCATAGGAAATATATATTGGTTGTACAATTGATTACTATTGTTTTTGTGTTGTTATTCTTGTGTGACTTTAATACAATATTTGTTTGTTGGTAACAATTGGTGTGGTTTCACCATTGATCTTTGACACAGAATAACACATCTTTCTGCCGTGACTCCTCTCGGGGCTCGGAGGTACACCGTGACGGGGGTTGGGGAGGAGCACGTAACAGAAATTGGGGGCTCGTCTGGGATATTGGCCCAAATTGAAATTGGGGGCTCGTCTTTGCTGACAAAATCCCCTAATCTCGTCTGGGATAGAATTCCCTAACATTCCCCAAATTCCCAAATTTGAATTTTTCTAACATTCCCAAATTTTTCAAAATAAAAAATAAAAAATTTGAATTTTTTTGTGTGAAGGTTAACAGGTGTTAACTGATAGTCACCATGGTGTTTGACGTAGAAAAGTTTGCGGCGTCCCCTAATGAGGCACAGTTCCAAGCGTTAAAAAGATCGGAACTCTTGATATTGGCAAAACATTTTAACTTGGAGGTCCGAGCTAATATGAAGAAAGCAGAGATGCAGACATTGGTGGTAGAATCTCTGGTGGGACAAGTCAGAACACTTGGGATGTGGGTAGGCATGTGAGGCTGGTTCCACCCTTCAATGAAAAGGAGGTAGCCAAGTTTTTTTTACACTTTGAGAAAGTGGCTCAGATGCGAAAATGGCCTGTGGGGTCCTGGACTATGTTAGTGCAAAGTGTTTTGGTGGGTAAAGCTCAAGATATCTATTCGGCTTTACCGATTGACCAATGTGCAGATTATGAGATAGTGAAGAAAACCATTCTCAAAGCCTATGAATTGGTCCCTGAAGCTTACCGGCAAAAATTCAGGAATGCCAGGAAGAGGGAGAGTGAGACCCATGTGGAGTTTGCCAGAATGAAGGAAACCATGTTTGATCGGTGGTGTGACTCGAAGGGGATTGGGAAAGACTTCAAACTGTTGCGACAATTGATCTTTGTGGAGGAATTCAAACAGTGTGTCCACGCGGACATTAAAGTACATCTGGATAAAAAGAAAGTACCAGAGTTGTATGAGGCAGCAACCGTCGCAGATGACTGTGCCTTGACACACAGGATGGGGTTCCACAAACCTAACTTCCCGCCTAGAGTTAGCCAGGGGAGTTATGGTAACTCAGGTTCGGAGAACAAATATTCATGGAGGCGGCCTAGAGATGACTATGAGGACAAATCTGATACCGCGACTTTTAGGGATCAGAAGACTACAGTTCCAAGACAGACTTAGCTTCCGGGGTGCCCGAGGCAGACCACGAGTTTTTCCTTCGGGCCTACTTACGCTTTTTGCAAGAAACCTGGGCATTTGATGTCCCAATCTTATGCCCTGAAAAGGAAAAATCATGAGCGGAGTCAGACTAGTACAACTCCGAATGCATTGGCAAATGCGAGAAATCGTCCTTGGAGGGCAGTGCCTTGTGAAGGTTCCCATGCCAAAGTTACGGCATCACAGAACGACCTTGTTTAAGAGGGTTACAAACCTTTTATTTCAGAGGGGTTTGTGTCACTGGATGGAGACTTGACTAACCAGAGACCTGTTAGGGTATTGAGGGACACAGGAGCACATCAATCTTTGATGCTTGAGGGCATTTTGCCATTGTCAGAGAAGACGGCAACTGGTGTTAGTGTTCTTTTACAGGGGGTTAGTGGCTATGTTAAAGCTCCACTTCATGTCATCCATTTGAAGTCTGATTTGGTGTCAGGACCGGTCACCGTAGGTTTACAAGCCACTCTTCCTGTAAAGGGAATCTCTTTTGTTATCGGGAATGATTTGGCCGGTGGTCGAGTTTCTGGTAATCCGATGTTTGTTGAAAAGCCTAATATGGAAAATAACACCGCACAGTTAGAGCAGGAAATTCCGGGTATCTTTCCATCCTGTGCAGCGACTCGTGCTATGGGTAGGAAGCGCTCTGAAGAGAAGGAGAAGGTACTGACGTCACGCTTTGCACAGTCACTTCTTGTCGAATACCCTGAAACTAAGTGTCAGCACACACAAGTCAGGGATGGAGGCAATGTTGGCAAGCTCTTTGTAGGTGGACTGAACTTTGACACAAGTGAACATGTTCTGGACTCTATTTTTGGCAAATATGGACCACTCTTGGAAGTGCGGCTGATAAAAGACAGGGAGATGAAAACGTCGAGAGGGTTTGGCTTTGTCACGTTTGAAAACACAAAGGATGCCAAAGATGCAGAAAGGGATTTGAATGGCAAGGATTTGGATGGTCGGACCATAACAGCAGAGAAGGCATGCCATGGGCGTCGAGGGGCTATAGAGGAGGAAAACGTGGAGGTAGTTTCAGGGGTGGCTATGGCTCCCGGGGTGGGAGTCGTAGTTTTGGTGGCAGCCGCAGTCATGATTGCTACGGAGGCTCCCAGCAGCAGCAGCACAGTTTTGGCAACTCTCGATGGGATGACTATTACGGTGGTAGCCGAGATGGGGACCGCTACTCACGTGACTACAGCACACGACTCTGCAACTGTGATTATGATTTTTATGATCAAGAGAAGAGTGGGAAGCACTGAGTGCTCAGGAGCAGCCGAGCCAAGATTCCTACACGGATTAACCCGTGAACTCCACGTTCCTAAATACGTCCATGCAGTGAATACTTCCAGGCCTCACCACCCAACCACCATGAAACCTGGATCTCAGCTCGGCCCCCTTCAAAAAGTGCTATAGATTTGCTTTGTTTTGGATTTTTGATCACAACCCCTTAACCTTCATTCAAAAAATGAAAAGTAAAAACCAGAGGTTGATGAGATGGAGTTTGGCTTTGCAGGAGTTCAACTTGGAAATTGAGCATGTAAAGGGCAGGGACAATGTCGTTGCTGATGCTTTGTCCAGAGTGAACTAACTTTGGAAATTTCTGTAGGTTGTTTGGAAGTTTTGTTGCTTTATTTTGGGAAATATTAATTATTATCATTGCTCACAGGAATTGATGATTTGGGTGTGAGTTTTACTTTTGTTTGTTAAAAGAGTTTTTGCCTGCAAAGAAAGTTTTCACTATGTTCAAACTTTCTTTCTTGAGGGGGGGAAGTGTTACGGATTCGTCACTTCCGTTGTTGTGGTTTTCATCCACTGTAAACATTTTTGATTCCATGTACTATTACTGTTGTCGTTTAAAGGAGATAGAGGTTACTATTTTCAAAAGGTAAAAAAAGTCAGTTTTAAATGAAACCGGACCGGACGACGACGACGAAGAGGAAGAGGAGGAGGAGAAGGCGGAACGAGTGAGTCAGGGAAGAAGCCTAGCTGCTTCGAGTTCTGGAGCAAACATTGACGAACAGAGGTCACTAGCGAACTTCGGGTTTCCCGGGAAAGGGATTCTTGCGACAGAGTTGTTATCGCTGTGACAGATCGGCCTGCGTGCCAGGTTTTGGCGGTCGATTCCGAGGAGAATCATCGTCATGCCGTTACGCCTCGAGAACGGGCCGTCGGCCATTTTGACTCACGCGCTTTGCGCATCGCGTGAGGTTTTGCTTCGCTTCAACCATTTTCACCGCATCCAGACATTTATCTGGTGTGTGTGTGTGTGTGTCACGTGGATTTTGAAGGTTAATTTGCGGTTCGCCGACTGTGAGCCGTGAAACGTCCATACCCGAGGGTGTGATTTCCCAGTCGCCTTGAGGGCGCTTTTGCGCAGCTTTGGCCGCGTGACTGTGACCGTCATCCGAACGGGATTCTTGTCTCGATTGGACATCGTTCTGACGACCGCTGGAGCGGATCGACTTTGGCTTGATGCCAGAATACGACTTTGGCTTGATGCGGGAATAGAGACATTGGGAATGTTCTTCTTTTCGCTCACTTGGAGCACAGTGAGTTTTGTTGTACGAACCTGATGGTACCATCATAGGAAATATATATTGGTTGTACAATTGATTACTATTGTTTTTGTGTTGTTATTCTTGTGTGACCTTACTACAATATTTGTTTGTTGGTAACAATTGGTGTGGTTTCACCATTGATCTTTGACACAGAATAACACATCTTTCTGCCGTGACTCCTCTCGGAGCTCGGAGGTACACCGTGACCGGGGGATTGGGGAGGAGCACGTAACAACAAGGCAGGATCGATTCAATTCCAGTGAAGAGCCGGATCCGGCTCCAGCTAGTAGAATGTATTAAGTGATTCTTCACCATTGAGTGACATGGCCAACCAGGCAGTGGTATGTTCTCTACTGAGTGCCGTTCAAGTTTACATCTTTATATCATCACCTTACCTGGGTTCCTGTGTCATTTGAAGAACATTCCCCTTGAGTTGCAATCAAGCTCGGATCATCGCATGCTCACCTCGCGTTTCGATTGCTTACAGAGATTTTAACTAATATCATTCCTTGATGATGATGGGGAGACTTTTATAAACTTAAATCTGCAAAACGCCATTTTTAACTGATACGTTTATAAATCGGGCGGCATTTAATCATGCGTTGCATTTCATGCCGGTTCTGATGGCAAAATTATGAAGGACAATCATAATGGAAGGATACACATTGACAAGTGATAGGAGATGTAAAATGACACCGATACACAACGAGACAAAAATACTTTCAGGAATTCTTCACCACCACCCAGGGGCACTGTAAAGGGGGGAAAAGTTAGGATGATTCCAAGGGCCATGCACTGATAGGGGCCCTAAAAATTATTAGAACATTAGGTAAAAATGTGCGCGCGTGCTTCATAGGGGCCCATAGTGATATCTTTTCATGGGGCCCCAAATCCCTGGCAGCGCCCCTGCACCACCCCTCCACTCTCCAACGAGATTAAACCACAAATGAGAATGGTGGTAAAATCGTCGATAGCATAATAGGGTGACTAATCAACCCTATACTCATAAAATAAAATTCATTTCCTTTGTTCATCTCAAAATTATTGCTTTTCTTAAATCGAGGGCTATTATTTTCTGAATGGCTTCCTCATCCAATTGCTAGAGGATTTGAAAATGCTTGGGTATGCCAGTTCTTCATGCGTGATTGTGGATCATGTGTTCGTGTCACACAAACTGTGTAACATTCTTTCTTTCACTGCCGGTTAGAGTCTGAAACCTCTTCATCAAAATCTCAAATCCTGAGTGGGTATGGTGAGTTTGAGTGGAAAGTTGTCTCGTTTCTCACAGGCTTGATTGACTGCTCCATCGTGCCTTTAATGGCTCACCTGGTGGATATACGGCACGTCTCTGTTTACGGTGGTGTTTACGCCATTACTGATGGCGCATTCTCCTTGGGATATGCAGTTGGTAAGGAAGCGATTTAATTGAACTTAATGTGTATTGTTTCTGTGCGATTCATTTTCATGAATAAAAGGGTTATTAAGAACATGAAATAAAACGTTTTTTTCCTGTATTAAGAACATAAAATAAAGTTTATCCTCTTGAGTTATTACCACCGACACCAAATGTGGATGGAGGTTATGTTTTCACCCCTGTCTATCTGTCTGTTTGTCCATCTGTGAACAAAATATCTCAAAGTTGTGGACGAATTCGGACGAAATTTGGCAGAGATGTAGCGTATGTGACAAGGACGAAATGATTAGATTTTGGTGAAGATCCGGATTCGGATCCAGCTACTAGAAATTTATAAGTGATTCTTCACCATTGAATGATATGGCCAACCAGGTGAAGGTATGCTCTACCGAGTGCCGTTCTAGTTACGATTGTGAAACTTACCTTTAATAACAATGATGACAAACTTGATCCAATAATGTGATGACGATGTTGATGATGGCAAATGATAGACGAGTTGATGGAACACAGACCTTTTTTTGGCGGAATCTTCTTTACCCAGAACCACATGCCACACCATCTAATATCAATATATAGCATGCCTTTTTAAAGTATTATGAAAGCAATTTGTTTTATACAGTTTTGAAGTATATACAGTGCATTCAGAAAGTATTCAGACCCCTTCACTTTTTTCACATTTTGTGATGTTGCAGCCTTATGCTGAAATCGTTTAAATTCATTTTTTCCATCATCAATCTACACTCAATACCGGATAATGACAAAGAGAAAACAGGATTTTAGAAAGTTTTGCAAATGTATTAAAAAGAAAAAACTAAAATATCACATTTACATAAGTATTCATACCCTTTGCTATGGCACTTGAAATTTAGCTCAGATGCCTCCCATTTCTCTTGATCATCTTTGAGATGTTTCTACACCTTGATTGGAGTCCACCTGTGGTAAATTCAATTGATTGGACATGATTTGGAAAGGCACACACCTGTCTAGATAAGGTCTCACAGCTGACAATGCATATCAGAGGTTTGCGATCTTGTAGCCAAGTGTGCGATCACATCCGAATGTGTCACCCAAATCCCTTTGGGACCGTCTGAAATTGTGAATGTGGTCAGGGATATGATCGTCAAAAAATGGCAATCCCAGTGGGATACCACCACGAAGGGTAGGTTTTGTTACAGGGTGAATCCAGTCGTGACCCCCCTCCCTGTTCGGCTACCAAAGCTGTCCCGCAGAGACCAGGTGGCTCTCTCCAGGCTAAGACTTGGGCACTGTCGCCTTAATGCGTACCTTCACGTGATCGGGTGTCACCCTTCCAGGACTTGTCGCCTGCAGGGAACCCGAAGATTAATCCCACTTATTTATGGGATGCCGCCAATACGACGAACCTCGGTTACTTCTATTTAAAATCGTTAGAGAGGAGGCGATCGGTGGGTCTGACCTGCCCATCATTTTTGGTCATTTAAACCAGAAGCATCCTCGTTTGTGTTACGGATTCGTCACTTCCGTTGTTGCAGTTCTCATCCACTGTAAACATTTTTGGTTGCATGTACTATTATTGTTATCGTTTAAGTGAAATAGAGATTATTATTTTCAAAAGGTAAAAAAAGTTAATGTTTTAAAAGAAACCGGAACCGGACGAAGACGAAGAGGAAGAAGAAAAAAAGGAGGCGGAGTGAGGGAGTTCGACAAGAAAGCCGAGCTGCTTTGAGGTCTGGAGCAAACGTTAGCGAACGCGGGTCACGAGTGAACTTTGGGTTTCCCGGGAAAGGGATTCCTGCGACAGAGTTGTCATCGCTGTGACAGGTTTTGCGGTCGATTCCGAAGAGAATCGTTGGAGTGCCGTTACGTCTTGAGAACGGGCTGTTGGCCATTTTGACTCGCGCCCAATTTTCGCATTGCTCCAGGTTTTTCACCTCGCTTCAACCATTTTCACACCATCTAGACGTTAACCTGGTGTGCGTGTAACGTGGCTTTTGAGTGGGAAATCTGCGGTTCACCGATTGGCAGCCGTGGAACGTCCATACCCGAAGGTGTGATTTCCCAGTCGCCTGAAGGGCACCTTTACGCATCTTTGGCAGCGTGACTGTCACTCAACCGAACGGGATTCTTGTCTCGATTAGACATCGTTTTGACGATCACTGGATAGGACTTTGGCTTGATGCCGGTATACGACTTTGGCTTGATGCCGGAATACAACTTTGGCTTGATGCATGAATAGAGGCATTGGGAATGTGCTTGTTTCACTCACTTGGAGCACAGTGAGTTATGTTGTACGAAACTGATGGTACCATCATAGTAAAATGATATATTGGTTGTACAATTGATTACTATTGTTATTGTACTGTTATTCTTGTGTGACCTTAATACAATACTTGTTTGTTGGTAACAATTGGTGTGGTTTCACCATTGATCTTTGACATACAGAATAACACATCTTTCTGCCGTGACTCCTCTCGGGGATCGGGGATCGGGGATCGGAATAAAAAGTAAAATGAATGAATGAATGAACTGTGATCGGGGTTTGGGGAGGAGCACGTAACATTTGTGCAAGGCGGTCCTAAACTTTTTGAAAGTGTGTGGGAGATCTATATAGTTATATGGATGCCCTATAGGCGTCCTTTTCAATACCTTTTTTTTTCTTTTCTTTTTTTTTTTTGCAACACAGTGCTGTTCAGGCACGTGGCGTGTATAGAGCCTCACTGCCCTGAAAACGCCATTAAAACCAAAAGAAGAATAATAATGCTTCTTCACTCCATCGATCAGGGCTTTTTGGCAGAGTGGCCAGACGGAAGCCTCTCCTCAGTGAAAGACACATGAAAGCTCGCTTGGAGTTTGCAAAAAAGCACCTAAAGGACTCTCAGACTGTGAGAAACAAGATTCTGTGGTCTGATGAAACCAAGATTGAACTGTTTGGCTTCCGTCTGGCCACTCAGCCATGTAACCCAGATCGGTGGAGTGTTGCAGTGATGGTTGTCCTTCGGGAAGTTTCTCCCATCTCCACACAGGATCTCTTGAGCTCAGCCAGAGTGACCATCGGGTTCTTGGTCACCTCTCTTACCAAGGCCCTTCTCCCCCGATTGCTCAGTTTGGCCGGGCGGCCAGCTCTCGGAAGAGTCCTGGTTGTTCCAAACTTCTTCCATTTAAGAATTATGGAGGCCACTGTGCTCTTGGGGACCTTCGATGCAGCAGAGATTTTTTTGTAGGGTTCCCGAGATCTGTGCCTCGACACAATCCTGTCTCTGAGCTCTGCAGGCAGTTCCTTCGACCTCATGGCTTGGTTTTTGCTCTGATATGCATTGTCAGCTGTGAGACTTTATATAGACAGGTGTGTGCCTTTCCAAATCATGTCCAATCAATTGAATTTACCACAGGTGGACTCCAATGAAGGTGTAGAAACATCTCAAAGATGATCAAGAGAAATGGGAGGCACCTGAGCTACATTTCAAGTGTCATAGCAAAGGGTATGAATACTTATGTCAATGTGATATTTCAGTTTTTTCTTTTTAATAAATTTGCAAAACTTTATAAAATCCTGTTTTCTCTTTGTCATTATGGGGTATTGAGTGTAAATTGATGAGGGGAAAAATGAATTTAAAGGATTTCAGCATAAGGCTGCAACATAACAAAATGTGAAAAAAGTGAAGGGGTCTGAATACTTTCTGAATGCACTGTATATTGCCATCGGCAGACCTTTGTTTGGTGCTGTGGATTCTGGATGTGGAGTCGATTTTGTTGTTGTAGTCTGCGTTCGCACTGGCTGGGGGTGGGGGTATGTACGCATCCAGGTGTATTTGCTGTATGTGGATGTGTATGTGCCCCTGCTGGCCCACCTTAGCTGACCGTATCGAGGTTGAAGGGCCGAAACGGGATGATGCTGAAGACCTCGTCTGAGGACCCGGTCAGTGCGGCACACTTGTGACCACGTGTGCTTTGAACTCATATATTATATATATATATATATATATATACATATATATATATATATATATATATACATATATATATATATATATATACATATATATATATATATATATATACATATATATATATATATATATATATATTATATATATATATATATATATATATACATATATATATATATATATATACATATATATATATATATATATATATATATATATATATATATATATATATATATATATATTTATATATTTATACACACACACACGATGTGTATATATGTGTATATATATATATATATATACATACATACACGCACATTATATATATATATATATATATATATATATATATATATATATATATATATATATATATATATATATATATATATATATATATGCCGTGGATTCCCTAATCCCTTTTCTCAGGAAAAAGCACCTGCTCAACTCGGACCAAGTGTACAAGAGGTTTATTGAGGTATAAAGGTAACATAAATGGTCGATAAATCGGCGCATCGGCCAGCGATGCCATTTCAGGAAAATAACATCGCATCGCCAGCCCCAAGATCAACTCAGGGACTTTCAACTTACATTCGTCTTTATATACTTTCTTCAAAGGACAAGGAACTCAAAACATTTCCCCAGTTTCCCAAACTGGGCTTCAGAGAAAGGCATGGGCAGGCGGGGAGCTGCTAGTCAGGAAAGAATGTTGACGCAAGGTCAAACAAAGATGTTTATCAACAGCATCTCAAACCGAGACAGTCAGACCTTAGCTTTGAGAGAGAAATGGGTCATAGTGCCCCACCTCCCCATTATCCTGGGATTCGACTGAAATCCCTTACAACATCCTCCTTTAATAAAACTTTTATCTTAAATAAACATGAAAGAAGAGAAGATTTATCATCACCGTGTCCCAATAGGGATTTCATAGCAGTATTTGTCAATTGTCCCCGATTCACCTGGTACTCCATGGAGGTAAGTGAAGAACCTCGATCTCCGTCAAAGTAACTCACTAGTGCAATGGGGTGGGGTCAGGCCCCCCTTCCATGGGGCGGGGGCAGTGGATCAAGGATGAAAGACAGATACCCCAAAGGTCCCTTTCTCCCCTTATAATCTTAGTAGACCTAGAGAAGAGGAGAGAAAGATACTATAAACTGTAAAAATGGTTCGAGAGATATATATATATACACAAAGAATTAAGTTAAGCACCCCCCCGTTTTTTTACAACCTCGCACATTACAAGTTTGTTGTCGTCAAAACAGTGTAATATACCCATGATATTGCTATATTTTCTGGAGAAGTGATATTATGGTCACATAAAAACATAACAATCATGCCGTTTTCAATATTTTATTCTGAATAATTTAAGGTGAAATTTTTTGGGAATTTTAGGCATATTTTCACCTCAATTTAAGTATGGAGCTATAGGTCCATCACGGACAGTGTGGATGACGTTTATGTTTTCTAACGTACAGTCATTGTTCTGAGAAGACCTCTAGCGATCTTTGCGTCAATAACGTGTGTAGGACCCACGTGATCGGATCACTGACTCAACCCTACGTCTCATAGACCCTGTAAGCCGTCGTATGCGTTGCTGTGGCAGGTTGTTCCATTCCCGATGTAATGCACGTTCCAATCCATCCAGATTGGCTATTGGAGGGACCATCTGGATGAATTGGAACGTGCATTACATCGGGAATGGAACAACCTGCCACAGCAACGCATACGACGGCTTACAGGGTCTATGAGACGTAGGGTTGAGTCAGTGATCCGATCACGTGGGTCCTACACACGTTATTGACGCAAAGATCGCTAGAGGTCTTCTCAGAACAATGACTGTACGTTAGAAAACATAAACGTCATCCACACTGTCCGTGATGGACCTATAGCTCCATACTTAAATTGAGGTGAAAATATGCCTAAAATTCCCAACAAATTTCACCTTAAATTATTCAGAATAAAATATTGAAAACGGCATGATTGTTATGTTTTTATGTGACCATAATATCACTTCTCCAGAAAATATAGCAATATCATGGGTATATTACACTGTTTTGACGACAACAAACTTGTAATGTGCGAGGTTGTAAAAAAACGGGGGGGTGCTTAACTTAATTCTTTGTGTATATATAAAAGATTTCATGGCATATGTAATTTATAAATGATTAATGAGTAAATATTGGCCTCACCATATAATTTTGAGGGTATGTAAAAAGATCATGGTGGCGCTACACAGTGCACATTTACATAGAGAATTGAAGCCCCTCTCAAGAGACAAGAACACAAAATCATCTGAATACATGAATACAATTTAGGCAGACCAAAGCCTTCCATACAAAATCAAACGCAGGAAGCAATCAGAAACCCATTACTCAAGATGGGTTTTTTTTTTCAAAGTAAATCTCACGTTAATAGCAGGCATTTGCCATTATTTTCAGTTGAGGTGCATTGTTAATAAAGCCTTTGGTTGTACAAGACATTGAGGTACCGTGTTGGCCATCAACGTCGTTAAGACAAGACACCCTTCTTGAAGTTTTCCCCTCTTTTGGGCAATCAAAGGGGAAATCTTCTGGCTCACGCAAGGGAAAATCTTCCGATTCGCGCAAGGGGAAGTGGATTTCAAGTTCGATATTGCGCAATCTTCCCCACTCCCACTCGGTCGAGTTCGAGTCTTCAGCTTGCTCTGGAGCGGTTCTTAGTTTGTGCATGGTTTGTGAAGCTAACGCTTGGATTCGATCCATTGTCTATTGGGTGGGCTGTTTTTAGATTCAATTACGGGGCAGGGGATAGGGTTTAAGGGAAAGAGGGTTTGGAAATAGGGAGATGGCGGCTCTCGTACAGGGGTGAATGGAGTTCTCGCACAGGGCTGAATGAAGTGGCAGATCACGTACGGGGATGCCTAGTGCCTCTTCCTCCCGACCCCGGACCACACAGGGGTGTTCCCCTGTACCTTCATTGCAAAACTTACTGACACACACACACATCTCAAAACTTCTGAGCATCCAATGACAATGATGATCGATATGAGGAGGCCCAAGGCGACCATCGGCCCATGAACTATCCTTGCCCTCCATTCTCCAAATTGGCATTTATTTCCCTCATCTTCTTGATGGCTGGCTACACTTCCTGCGTCGTGTCTGCTAATCCAAATGCAACATCTACCTTCAATAGTTTTGTAAACACCCCCCTTCTCTGCTAAAGGTGTCAAGTGCTAATTTCTTTGCATAATCATTCCCCGCATCTAACAATGCGTGATCTGCCAATCATTGACTTATTAGTTATCCTCTCTAATACAGAGGCCAATCCATCCATTTTAAACTAAATATGTTCCTCCTAATGCATTGAGAAACTACCTAACAGATTCACACCCACAACCTTATACTGTTCGTGTATTGCCGGAATTTTGAAACTAAACACATATCCGGTGGGCAACATTTTTACATTTAACACTAAACGCGGTTTATTTACAAAAACTATGACCGAAAATCTGGGCTCAAAGAATGAAGAATAGAGGCACTTGTTGCTGGAGTCATGTTGTGGCTTCTTGCCTTTGTAGGCTTCCTAACAAAACCGGCTGGCCTTGACCAGCATACAGGCCATTGCAAGATCATAGGGCCATCTAATTTTTCACATTTCCACACAACGGTCATTTTTATTTCATGAGCAGGGCCACGTGACACGTGGTCCAAATGTATGGCATCAATGCCACCCAACAGGTGGTCCATCCAGCAAGATGATGGGGCAGCCAGGAGCTGCAACAGTAGAAATGTGTGGCCACAGCTAGTGGTCCATAATGGGTGATGGATGGCAGCAAGATGCTGTGAGAGCAAGGTGAGTCCTCATGATGGTCCTGGAGCGGGGAGGAAGACAAAGTGCAACAAGCACAAGGAAAGGGCACAGTGGCACATGCAAAACAAAGGTAAACGGAATGGGTGAGAGGAATGCCGGCAGAGTGAGCCCGAGCTCGGCCCTAACCGTTCGCACCCCCACCGTCTGCCACACTACCCTAGCCCTCCATGTATTTACAATTCATCTCTACGTCTTGTCTCCCATGTCCACTCTAATGCCAAATTTGTACCGAACCACACCCAGGCTCTCCCAGGAAGGAAAGGTGGAATGAACACAATGTTTCGTACCCATGTCATGATGCATCTCACCCATCAAACATCAAGCCCCGTGGTGCAAAATTCATCTCCTTGTGGACGGTTGTGGTTGGTGTGAAGGGGTCCTCACAAACCCTAACTACACTACCATCATTTACACATTTAATCTCCCCAGGGTCGTACCCTGCCAATTGGCCTTCTTTAAATATGCGGTTCTAAGAACCCAAATTCCCATTGCCCACACAGTGGTACTCCTCTGAATTTGGGTCTCACCCCACGATTTTTCTATCCCTGCCCTTGCACAATTTCGGGGCTGGGTCGTGTGGCTTCAACTTCAGGTCTACCCGCCTGCGTCCCCTCGTCCACTGGAGCTACCTCCCGAGCTTGCCTACTCCTCACCCTAGCCTATTTGGGGAAGGCCCTCCTTGGCACTTACCACCCGTTGCCCACCTTGGCATTTGGCAACCAAAGTCCTCTTCCTGGATCCTTGGGCCCTACTCACACACTAACCTAACTGGCTCCATGAGCCTACCTATGGCCTTACCTGGTCGACGAGCTCTCAGTGACCGAGGTTCCTCAATCAACTAAGCCACACGCCCAGCCATTCTACTGCCTCCTGCACCCCACAAAACACTGCATTCCACAATCAGCACCACAGGTGTCAATATCCATGATAGTTTACCTACACTGCCCCCCCCCCCCCCGTGGGGAACGATCACACCACCGCACCCCAGTCCTCTACAATACTCCCCCAGTCCTCTAAGCCATGAGCCCCCCCATCTGTGGAGTAGTTTCCTGGGCCCTGGCTGGGGGGGGGGGGCATTTGGGGTCGGCTAATCCAATCCGTGCGGGGAGGAGATGGTGGTCCCAGGTGCCGGGGTCCATCCCTGCACGGGGCTCTGCAGTCCCACGCACAATGACCCAACTGGCTACAGTTATAAGACCTCACCTGGTAAGGTGCATGCCTCTGAAATTCCGAATTACCCCCTCCCCCCCCTGTAGATCCGACTTAGGGTATTTGGTGGTGGCCTACCGCGTGCCATCGCCGGAGCTGCCTGCCATGGCCTGGACCCTGCTAACTGCTGGTCCACTAGCCTCCAGACCATGTCCTCCAGGTCTGGGCCCCTCAGGGGCGGACCCTCTCAGGGACCCGCCACTGGGTATGGGCCCTACCTGCCTCACCACTACCGCATGGCGCTCGCTCCCCCGGGCCAAGGGTCTCACCGCTTTCCAATGAGCCGCAGCATCAGCCGCCTGGCTCAGGTTCTGCGGCCGCCACATGGCCAGCTACTGCCGAAGCTCAGGGTCCGGAAAGGCCTGCATAAAGTGGTCCAGCGCCAGGCTTTCCTGGGAGGCCGCTGCCATGTCCGCATGTGCTATCCCCACTGCGCCGCGAATGTCATAAACCAACTACCCGATGGTCTCTTGGGGTTTTCGTTTTTGCACCGCGAGTTGAGCTTCAACAAGTTTGCTCTGTTGTTCTTCACGGAATCGATTTATTAGGGCCGAACGGAGGTCTGACAGGGTGATAGCACCCGGTGGTAGAGCAGTTAAGACTGCTGCCGCCACACCACACAGTGCTGCCACAAGGTGTATCCCACCTTCCTCCGATCCCCATCCGTTACCTCTACACACATGGTCAAACTGGGCCAGATACGCCCGCAAATCGCTCTTGCCATCGTATGGCACTAGCGACACCGTGTGGATGCCGAAGGTATGAATACCACACGCCGGTTGTTGCGAGACTGACGTGGGGCTGAACACTTCCGGTCCCCACGGTGCACTACTTATTTGGGGCTCGCATCCCATATCCGTCCCACTGACCACTTATCCGGTTGTTGTCAATGCCTGGGTCATCTGATTACACCTTGCTCCCCATTCCATACTCGCGCACATCCCATTCACATATTCCGTACTCGCACACCCCGGTGCGCACATCCCTTTCACACACTCCGTACCATTCGTACATCTCACACTGGGCCCTCCACGAACTCCCGGGTCTGTCCTTTCTCCCAAGCTAGCCGGACACCCGATTGCACCATACACATTTCCGAAATCATCGCTACTCACCTCGGGACTTACCTTCTCCCGGCTCTTTTCAAGAACCTGTAATCTTTTAAGTACATCATCACGCTGTGAGCACCAACCCTGCAAACATTCCATAAATTATTTCCTGCATTTCATTCCCCATCTCCCCTTGTCTCTTTTTAATAATACCTACCTAATTCTCCACCTCCTCCATTTTTCCTTTTACCTTCGTCAATTCCCGATGCACTCCCGAGATCTCCTCCTCCAATGTTACCTTGGTTGTCTCAATTTCTGTTTTAATTTCTCGTTCCTTTGTCCCCATCGTCTCTGATGTCATCTACCCTCTTCATCAGCTCGTCATGTACCGTTTTTCATTCGTTCTTTGTCGCCAAAACTTCCTTTTTAAATTCCTTTTGCGCTGCTTTTAACCCGCCTATTACATCGGTATTCCGACTTCCTTGTTCCCTTAATTCCTGTTGTCCCATTGTAAGTTTCGCTACCTCTCGCATCAGTCCTTCTATACCCCCACCCAGTCTAGCCATGCTCTCCTTCAACTCTCGCTGGATGCGTATCTCACAACACTTCACCTCGTCACACACCACCGCGACCACCTCGCTCATCTTACGCCCAATCTCCTACCCCATCCTTTTCATACCACAGCTTGATTCCTTTCTCTTTTTTTATTTCACAGCTTCATTCTTTACTCACCTTATCCGTCCAATCACCCACTTTGTTCATTTCACAGCTTGAGTTTTCGCTCATTTTATTCATTTGCATTTCCAAATATGCGCTGAATTGTGTCATGAACAAATCCATATCAAACCACTCTTGCACAGCGGGTTCTTCAACTGCCGCCGGCTCTGGACTGGAAGCGACGCCATTATCCTTGCCTCCTGCTGCGCCCTCATCAACTCCAGGGTCCATTTGCACGTTTATGTCCTGGGCCATTAATTCATTGTCGTGCTTATCATTCACACTCCCTACCCCCACCTGATCGTCTTGGTCCGCCATCGTCCGAATTTTTTTTTTTTTAAATCAAATTTCCACCACACTTGTAATTTCGAGCTACGTGGAACCTACCCCAGGTCCGAATATCCCACTCCTGACACCAATTTTGTTGTGGAATCCGGTTCTGTCGACATACTAAGGGTGGTGTTAAGACCCCGTTTCCCCACAGATACCGGCTCCACATGGTCGTCGGTCGCGACGAAGTTTGCGCCCGACGAGTTGCGAAGCAACTTCAATTGCCAACCTCCCAACCACGGGTGAAGGGTTATTGGTCACGACCCAAATACCTTCGAGACCGTGGCCAGAAAGACCGGGGATTGAACCCTCTCGCGATCCCACACCTTATTCCAATTGATTGCGCTGAGCGGTTTTGCACGGTGTGGGTCGCGGGTTTAACTACGCATGATTGATGGGCCTAATTGACTATTCAAATTCGGTTCGGCCTATGCTGGGCCAATGGGGAAAAGGACGTACACGAACAGGTTGAAAGGAACAAAAATGTACACGTCTTTTATTTATTATTCACAGAACAAGGACGAGAGACAGGCTTATCAATTTCTTACCTAGCCTAAATCCTGACAGGTGCCATGCACACACACACCAGGGATGAATCACACAGGTTAAACTCATACCGATTGATGTGCTGACGCGGACTCGAGGGTGGCCGCTTCTGCGCGGATCAATCCGGACGTGCAGCTTGGATGAAGGAAGGTCCGAACGACGAACCCCTGCTTCGAAGTCAGCACGTATGATGATCCTGCTCCAGGAACAATTCAGCGCAGGCGTCGACCTCAGCTCGGATCGAGCACCAGCACGAGGAACGAAGGTCGAGCACAGGAAGTACGAAACAGCACATAGGCCGATGAGAGAGAGAGAGAGAGAGACAGAGACAGAGACAGAGAGACACACACACACACACACACACACACACACACACACACACACACACACACACACACACACACACACACAGCCCGAAGTGTGATGGGCACCGGTTTATATCGGGTCGAAAGGCTTTCTAGCATGTTCCACAGCCTCCCATTGGCCGAGGTTGGTCACTTTTACAACCTAACATCGGTTGCTTCCTGGAGAAGTGTCCACTACCTCTCATTGGTTGTTTGCTGGAGATGTGTCCATGCCCTCTCATTGGTTGCCTGCTGGTGACGTGTCCACCTCATTGGTCATTTGCTGGTGACGTGTCCACCTCATTGGTCATTTGCTGGTGACGTGTCCACGTCCTCTCATTGGTTGCCTGCTGGTGATGTGGGCAGTTCTTTTAGCCATGCCTACCACAGTTGTGGTTGATCACATGGATTGTGCCTGTAGCCACGCCTCCTTGCACATGAAGCAATGTCTTCCTTCAACGAAATAAAGGTTTGAAATCCTGCCTAAATTCAATGCATATCTGCTTTAGTTACTACACAATGGGAAGGGAGCTAATCTTTACATTTAATAAGAAATAACAAACTACTGCAGGCTACATGTTGTCGTGTAATTAACTAGAGGGGGTTCGTTCTTTATTGCAAAATCACAACAATATGTTAATGATGGAGCTGACTTTGAAGTGTGTGTCCACCCTCAGGACAGCCAGGAAACAATATCTCTCCACTCCCAAACCTGTCTCCCTCTTCCAAATCTGGTGGCATCTGGTCAAATCTGTTTCTGGTGTTTGCTCGCCCTCCATCCCCTCCCTTAACTCAAACGGATACACAGCTGACTCCGCACGTGAAAAAGCTGAATGTCTCAACTCTGTGTTTGCCTCTAAATCTTGTGTCCCAAACCCATCCCTCTCTGTACCCACCGTACCCAGTCGTACCCAGCTGCTCCTGGACTCTGTCCTTTCCTCCAGACAAGGTGGAGAAGTTTCTGTCAACCCTCGACTGATTCTGCAACTGGACCTGACGGCATCAGCCCACGGGTCCTAAATCCTGCTCTGCCACTCTTTCACCCCCTCTCCCTGTTCTCTTCACCCTCTCTTTTGCTCAAGATCATCTGCCATCAGCTTGGAAATCAGCCAACATCACCGCTTTACACAAAAAGGTGCAAAAACAGATCCTTGCAACTACAGACCAATCAGCCTTCTCCCAATTATCAGCAAAGCCATGGAATCCATCATTGCTTCCGATATCAAATCTTTCCTCTTCTCCAATGGCTTGATCTCTGATCATCAATTTGGTTTCAGACCAGGTCACTCTACTCTGGACATGCTGCTTCTGCTGTCTCAACAATGGATGGAGGTCCTCAATGCCCAACAGGAAATTAGAGCTGTCTCCCTTGACATATCACGTGCCTTCGATACGGTCTGGCAACCCGCTCTGCTCACCAAACTCTCCTCCTATGGTATCCATGGAAATCTTCATGCATGGCTTGTGGAATTTCTCTCTAGTCATAGTCAACATGTGGCCTTGAATGGGTTTCTCTCATCTCCCCCTTCCTGTTCAGGCTGGAGTTCCCAGGCAGTGTTCTGGGCCCTGTGCTTTTTCTGGTCTTCATCAATGATCTCTCTGACTCTCTTGAAAATCCTCTCTGTCTCTTTGCTGATGACT
Organism: Myxine glutinosa; assembly: GCF_964187855.1. Classification (NCBI taxonomy): domain Eukaryota; kingdom Metazoa; phylum Chordata; class Myxini; order Myxiniformes; family Myxinidae; genus Myxine; species Myxine glutinosa. The sequence continues at coordinate 206,029,010 of NC_136262.1, read as the reverse complement.
CCACTCTCTGCCGCTCCATTCCTCATCCCTCAGATCGGCAGCCTGCAGGCTCCTCACTCTCTACAGACCTGGACAAAATCACAGACTGGTCAAACAAGTGGAACATATCTTTCAATCCTGACAAATCTCACACTCTGACGATGTCTCTCCGAAAAGAACGACTGGACAACCATCCCATCCACTTTCTGAACTATCCTCTCCAAGAAGTCAGTCACTCAAGCTTTTGGGTCTCACTATCTGCCATGATCTTTCCTGGGAAAACCACATTTCAAATCTGGTCTCCAAAGCCAGTCGCCGACTGGGCATCCTCCGTCATGTGAAGTCCTTCTTTGGCACACCTGAGCTCCTCACCACATACAAGGCTTTCATCCACAGCTCAATGGAATACTGTTCTCCCCCGTGGGCCGGTGCTCCTGCCTCACACCTAGCTCGGCTTCACGCTATTGAAACCAAAGCTTTCAGAATCATTGGAATCTCCTGCGATGAAGCTAACTCTGAGGGCCTCTCACTTACTCACCGCAGGCAGGTTGGTGGTCTTTCTGTCTTCTACCAACTCCTCTACGGCCTTGCTCCCCCAGCTCTCTCTGGGCTCTGTCCCCCAAATATTCCTACAGATCGCACAAGATCCGCCTGCAACCCTCTTATGGTTAAACTGCCAAAATCAAGACTCACTGCTCACCTTCACTCCTTCATTCCTCTTTTCTCCCACCTCTGGAACAAACTCTCTCACTCTCTTCAATCCCACTCCTCCCTCCAGGTCTTTAAAACAGCTGTTCACCACCATCTCTTATCTTCCCCCATCCAAAACCTTGATCTATTCTACCCCTGCTAATTTCACCACAGATCCACTTTTTGGAAATACCAACTTTTTTTTCCTGGAAGACCTTGTAGTATCCTTGTGTTTTATACTTCTCACACCCCCACCCCCTTCCCACGCCTCCTCCCCCCAAGCCTCCTCCCTCCAACAGATCTCCCGATGTCCCTGATCTCAAATGTTGTGTTTGTGTTCTTCGCCTTCTCTCCCCATCTTGTCTACCGCTCCCCTTATTATATAGCTCCCCTGATTATATACTTTGTGTGTCTGTTTTGATTTTTGTGTCATAAATGTTAACTCTTTCACGAGCATAGATCCTGTATACAAAAAAAAATAATAAAAGAATGATGTCATCGGTGCCTTCATTATTATGTCATAATTCGACAACTACAACGCTTAATCTGATCAGTATGAAAAAACATTTTCTCTGCAACTGTTAGTCTGATGGACACAAAATTTGGACCATAGGAGTGACTCCTCCTGTAGAATTATTCAATGATAATGATGACGTCATCGGTCACATGGTACAGGCGCCATCTCTGAAAAATCAAAAAACGTTGCACCTTTATATCTCCGAAACCGCTCCAGGGAAAAAATTGAAACATGGCATGTTGTCAAGTACTTCCCATGGGGAATAAGATATGTTAATGATGTCATGGGTGCCTTCCTGGTGATGTCATAATTTGACAAAGATGACGCTTCGTCTGATAATTTTTTAATTTATTGAGCGTGATCTACACAACATTTATATTAGAGAATATAAATTTTGTGGTGGGGTCACCCATGGGAATCCCACAGGCATGGACGTGTGTGACATTTGGAGATCTTCATTTGGATGCTGCACATTCTTTTTTACAAAATGGTTACTGGCAATTTATCATATCCACAAATGATGTCATCTACACAATGCATTTACTTCTGATAACATGTGAATGCATGTGCGTGCACATGGGAAATACAGTTTGTAATGTGTAATTACATCTCATGTAAAATGTGATTTCAAGAGCTCAAATCCTCTCCTTCCCCCATGTGAGAGGGGGGGGGGGGTGGGTCACACACGGGGGAGGGGGGGGGGTTGGGAAGAAGAGAGGGTCACACATGGTGTAGTGGGTAACACACACTCAAGGGGGATTGGGTCACACACACATGGGGGGGGGGGGGGGAGTGGGACACATGCTAGGGACCGGGGAGTGGGTCACACACAGGGAAGGAGGAACACGGGGGGGGGGTGGGGGGGGGGGAGAGTGGGTCACGCACGGGCACGTTGTTAGTGGGTCACACACACTCACACACTCAAGGGGGATTGGGTCACACACACTCACACACTCAAGGGGGATTGGGTCACACACACGGGGAGAGTGGGTCACACACACACACACACCTTCATACATACACACACACACACACACTGGGGAATGGGTCACACACACACATGGGGGGGGGGGGGTAGGGGGGAGGAAGTGGGTCACACACACACATCTCGTTTTTCAATTTCTGTTCCTCACAATTCTGTCTCTCTCTTATTCACAGACACGCACGCACGCACACACACACACACCAACACACACACACACGGGAGGGGGTCACACACACACTCACACACGGACAGGGGAGGGGTCACACACACACAATCGCACACGGATGGGGGAGTGGGTCACACTCGCACACGGGAGAGTGGATCACACTCACACACACACACACACACGGGGGAGTGGGTCACACCCGCACACGGGAGTGGGTCACACACACACATCTCGTTTTTTCATTTCTGTTCCTCACAATTATATCTCTCTCTTTTATTCACACACACACACACACACACACACACACACACACACACACACACACACACACACACACACACACACACACACACACACACACACACACACTTAATTCATTGTACAGTATCGGTTGTTCCTAAACTTAAATAATTTAAAGGATTGTTGTAAATGATGTTAATTTCACAACATCCCATATTCAACTTTATTTAAATTGTAAACCTCAAACATAGTTTCTCCACCTAAATCAAGGACCTTAACCCATAAGCAACTGACTAGTTTCCCGACTGCATGGATCATCAGCTGGGCACCGTTCTTCCTTGAGGTTTCGATCCTTTCAACCCAGGACCTCTCCAAACGGCAGATCCACAACCTCGATCATGGATCCACATCAATAGATGGTACATCAGTAGATCCACAACCTCAGTTGCGTCCAGGCAGTCAGTCAACCCATCAATGCAACATCACTTATTCCAACTTTACTCACAATAGGATTTAATGTATATTATCATATATTTATAACTTTCCTTACACACTCGATAATATGATATCATTAAATCATGCACATCTTACCTTAAATACATCAATCTACTAACTAGCACGACCACACCACCTACCTCTCGATCAAACTGTACTTCGAATGTACAAACTGTCACCGATAACGGTTTTTACACGTTTTTAAACACACACACAAACACACACACACACACACACACACACACACACACACACACACGAGTGTGTCTCTCACACAAACACATACACATACTGTTATGTGCTCCTCCCCAAACCCCCTGGTCATGGTGTACCTCTGAGCCCCGAGAGGAGTCACGGCAGAAAAATGTGTTATTCTGTGTCACAGATCAATGGTGAAACCACACCAATTATTGTTACCAACAAACAAATATTGTATTAAGATCACACAAGAATAACAACACAAAAACAATAGTAATCAATGGTACAACAACTAGTATATCATTCCTATGATGGTACCATCAGCTTCGTACAATATAACTCACTGTGCTCCAAGTGAGCGAAAAGCAGAAGATTCCCAATGTCTCTATTCGTGCATCAAGCCAAAGTTGTATTCCGGCATCAAGCCAAAGTCGTATACCGGCATCAAGCCAGAGTCCTATTCCGGCATCAAGCCAAAGTCGATCCGCTCCAGCGATCATCAGAACAATGTCCAATCGAGACCAGAATCCCGTTGGGTTGGCAGTTACAGTCCTGCTGCCAAAGCTGCGCAAAGGCGCCCTCAAGGCGACTGGGAAATCCAAAGGCGCCCTCCAGGCGACTGGGAAATCACACCCTCGGGTATGGACGTTTCACGGCTCACAGTCGGCGACACCGCAGATTTACCTTCAAAGAGCCACGTCACACACACACGCCAGATCCACGTCTGAATGTGGTGACAGTGATTAAAGCGAAGCGGAAAACCTTGAGCGAAGCGCAAATGCGTGGGGTAAAATGGCCGACGGCCCGTACTCAGGACGTAACGGCCCTCCAATGATTCTCTTCAGAATCCACCGCAAAACCTGACATGCAGGTTGATCTGTCACAGCGATAACAACTCTGTCGCAAGAATCCCTTTCCTGGGAAACCCAAAAGTTCGCTAGTGACCGCCGTTCGCTAGCGTTGGCTCAAAACCTCAATGCCGCTCAGCTTCTTCTTGTCCGACTCACTCGCTCCACCTTCTTTTTTCTTCTCTTCTTCTTCGTCGTCGTCCGGTTCCCGATCCGGTTTCCGGTTTCTTTTAACACTAACTTTTTCACCTTTTGAAAACAGTTCATAAACAATAAACCTTTTGAAAACAATAATAGCGCATGGAATCGAAAATGTTTACAGTGGATGAAAACCACAACAATGGAAGTGACGAATCCGTAACAATACACACACACACACACACCTGTAGCTACGAAATGCATTTTCTTTGGGCGGTGTATAATCGCTCCAAACGAAACAGGCATTACCTCGTTTCCTTTGCTTGAGTTGTTCAAAAAGTAATTAATGATCGAAGACGTGTTGATCGAATCTTAAAATGCACATCCGATCATACAGACATACAGAGCATACAGAGGCCGATCGTTGGCCGATAGAGCCCATGACTCTTCTTCATTTTTAAACTTGAATGTGTCGATAACTTTTCGCTTTACAAAGTAAAAATAGATTAAAACCAAACTTTATTAATAAATATTGTATTCCATAGTTAGTTTACATTATTATGTACATTTTTGAAGTACTGTATTGTTTAATACCATGGTTGGGAAAGAGTTGACTTGCTTAAAACAAACTCTGTATATACACCCCAGGGATATGGGAAAATACTAGTACCCGACTGCAAAGCCGCAATGAGCCGGCGAAGCCAAAGCCTCTTGCCACTATTTTACCCATCACTATGGCATCAGTAGGTTAGGTAGTTGGTAGTAGGTAGGCCTAGTTCAAAATGACACCATTTGCATTCTGGATGAGATTAAAATTTATAAAATTCCCTTCTTGATTAATTCGGTGAATTCCGTCTCAACTTCGGATATTTCTGGCCGTGAAAAACTATCCCCCACGGCTGCGAGATTTCTAAAAAATAATTCTTCGTCAATTTTAGAATATTTGACTTCCGACTTCCGTTTTCACCTTCCGAAATGTGGTAAAATCTTTTTTGAAATATTTTTTCAAATGCTCGAATCTCATTGGTTCCGACAAATGGTGACGACTTTCGTTGAAGATAACCAGGGCCCGTGTGGGCCCGGGAAACGAGGTTGGTCTTAAAGTATTTTGATTACAAATTAGAGGTGCATAAGATTGTGAATCAAACAAAGACGGGTGAAACAAACTCCTATTGAACTTTTTCGCAATTTTTTTATGCATACTTCCGCATCTGGAAGATGGCGGCCTCCATTGAGTGATTTGGTTTTTGAAATATTTTTTCAAATGCTCGAATCTCATTGGTTCTGGTGTTTGGTGATGATTTTCGTTGAAGATAACCAGGCCCGTGCGGGCCGAGGTTGGTCTTAAAGTATTTTAATTACAAATTAGAGGTGCATAAGATTGTGAATCAAAAAAAGACGGGTGAAACAAACTCCTATTGAACTTTTTTCAATTTGTTATGCATACTTCTGCATCCACAAGATGGCGGCCTCCATTGAGCGATTTGGTGCGTCAAAGCTTCGAAATTCTCAAGGGATCCAGCAAAATCTGGCTTTTCAACATAATACGTATGCGTTGATTGATAACACCGGCTTCGCCGGCTATAATTAGACTTCGGTTCGATCCCAAACTTCAGTATTCAGTCACTGTATTTTTACTAAGTAAAAATATTGTTGCGTGGACGGCTCTATTAAAATGGAGCACACCACGAATTGAGCATTACTTTGAGGCATTGTTCAATAGCGGATGTTATATCTACGTGTGGGAAGAAGAGAGAAGAAGAAGGAGCTGGAAGCTTTTACCTGACCGATCTCGCTGGGCAGTCTTCAAAGCCTGCAGGAAATAAACTCAAACGGGAATCGATTTAGAATGTACAAAAATAACAGGTTTATTTAACAGAACCCGAGAACAAGAATGCGACGGTAAATAAATGTCCTAAAATGGAGCGCTCCCACACCAGTCTTAAACACAAACAAATGGGGATGACAACTGGATAAAATAAATTGTGTGGGTTATCGTGCACTCAGCTCAACTCGCTCGGTGCATTGTCTGCAATCGTCAGGCCCCAAGCGCGCAGTCTTGACGTGGCTACGGTGTTGGCGGGAAAACTGCCCGTCGTTTGGCGCGCGCGCACCAAATCAGGCCTCCGTTCTCCTCACACGCCAATGGATTGTTTCAGTACGAGTGTCGAAGGCCAGGGGTGAGCGAGAGGCAGGAACGTCGGGAGACGAGAGGAATATGCGAGAGGCGAGGAAGGGCAAAATGCAAGAGTCCAGGGTCAGAGAAGGTCCAAGCGCAGGAGGGATCCAGAACAAGAAGAAACGAGAAGGGCAAAATGCCGGCCAGCGAGTCCTTTTATCGCTTGTGGTCTGACTCACCGGTCCTTCCTTTCAATCAGTCCATCGCCTCTCGACCTTCTAGAATGTTCTTCCCACGTAAGTCCCTCACCATTGGCCAAGCGCTTCGCGCTTTCCTCCTCATGCCATCGGTCGGTGGCCAATCAGTTTGTTGCTTCTTCCTACCAATCAGCGGGTCGCTCTTTGCTCTGCCCCTGGCCAATCACAATTCCTTCCTTACTCTAGCCTTTCATTGGTGTGATATCTCCATCAAACCCCCTTGACCAATCCATCACGATGTGGGCCTGGCCTTAGCCTGCCTGAGCAATGTTTATTCGCCATGTTGGCGCAATGTGTGGGCGCTTCCTGCCTGTACTTCCAGGTGAGTTTTGTTGTGGGGGGCGGGGGGGAAGGAATTTTATTAGTATGTGTGTACTGTTGGGCCTGACTAGTGTCTATGGTGTAGTGCCATAAGGGACAATGGATAAATCACAGGTCTCACGAACAGGGGAATTAACATAATCCCTACTCTAGTTAGCACAAGGATCATCCTTGTGTGATCACAAAGATACACGTACGCGAACAAACCACCTAAACAAACTTATTACATGTGTGGTTCCCTATCACGATAATCGGAGCACACTACCTATACAAAGCTACCCGAATCTATATATCCCTCGACCCCAAAATTCATACCAATATAAATAACGAAGTCCTGGGAACGTTCTTTCTTCTCATTCCCCTCTCTCATTCCCCTCTCTCTCTTTCTCCTCTCTCCTTCCCCATGCCCACATAACAGTCGACATTCAAAACGGCTGTTGGAATACATGTCGCCGATTTTCTCAACTCGAGCTGAAACTGAGACTTGAACCATCCCAGCGACTGTGATGGTGAATTAGTCGAGATAAAGCTGAGGGAGACTCAATGAATGGCCTTTATGTTACAGGCCTTTGAAAATGCATTTTGTTCTATAAAAGGTATCATCGAATTTTATTCCCGTTTTTTTTCAACTGAGTCTAAAACCATGTTAGCGACTGTGAAAAATGAAATGAGATATCGAATTAGAGTTGAAATAAAACTGCGAGAGAGAGCAATACACCGCTGACCTAACAAAAGAGGCCTCAAAGCTATGTGAGTAAACAAAATGGTAGATATTTGTTTTTGAAGCCCCACCCAGACCGGGTGTAGCCTCACCCCCGGACAGACAGACGGACAGGATCACCTACGGAGAATATATATATTCGATCTGAAGGATATATATATATATATACTGTATATATATATATATACTGTATATATATATATATATATACTGTATATATATATATATACTATACTGAAACGCAAAAGAAACTTACCACCTTTGAAACCTTTAAATATCATCAATAACACTGCGTGTAGTAAATGTGTGAACTTATTTGTGGACAATAGTGGCCTCACTGTCAGACAAAACGGTCACGGATGGTCACTTGAACCTTCAATGGTCACTTCATAGCACAGCTGTTGAACAGCCGTTTTGACTGTCAGTGATTAGCCAAGGGGTACGGGATGATTTTAATGAGCTGCACATGATGTCTTGATATTGGCTTTAAAAAGGCCAGTGCAAAATGGGCATTTCAATCAACATGCCACGATTGTCAAGGGATCACCGGCAGCGTGCCCTGGGCATGCTGCAAGGCGGACTGAGCTACCGTGAGGTGGCACGTCGCCTTGGCTGTTCACACCAGACGATATCGGCCCTGGTGGACAGAGACACCCTCCACAACTCTGCAGATGACAGACCTCGATCAGGGAGGCCAAGAGTCACCACTGCAAGGCAGGACAGGCAGATGGTCCGAAGTCACCTGCGGGATCGATTCCGTCCAGCATCCCGCACTGCGGCAGAAACTCCGGGGCATGCAAACCCACGGATCTCCAATGATACTGCACGAAGACGACTGCATGACTATGGTCTGACTGCCAGAAGACCATACAACTTACCACTTGTTTGAAATGGAATAAAATTGTAACAGTTCAAAATAAAACAAACCAACAATTGCTAATTGAAACATTGGCATTTTATTGATGACATGTCAAGATTTTGACCAGGATACACCATCTCATCAGTTTGTTTTCCAGTACAGAACAGCACAGGGTGCAATGTCAGTCCCCTTTCAATAGCGTGTGTGGCCACCATTGTTTTGGATACAGGCAGTGCATTGTCGGCGTATACTGCCTACCAGTCTTTGGATGGATTGCTGCTGGATTCTGTCCCACTCAGTCCTCAATGTCTGAAGCAGCTCTGCCCGTGTCCTGGCCCTGCCAACTACGCGTCTCCCAAGCTCATCCCACAGGTGCTCTATGGGAATCAGGTCAGGGGAGAGCGCAGGCCACTGCATGGTGTTGATGTTCTCGCCTTGGAGAAATGCAGTGGTAAAGCGAGCAGCATGGGGACGAGCGTTGTCATGCTGAAAGGTTCTCAGTTCTGGGTGGTCTAGCAGGAATGGCAGCAGATGAGGTCGCATGATGTTATCCACATACCGCTGGGCGTTAAGATTCCCATCCACAACCACCAGTGGCGTCCTGTACCGGCCTGATATGGCGGCCCACACCATCACACTTGGGCCACCCCACCTGTTGGCTTTACGCACGCAACAATCGGCATATCGCTCGCCAGTTCTTCTCCAGACACGCTCACGCCCATCAGGACTTTCCACACAGAACCTTGACTCATCGCTGAAAGCGACCTCGTTCCACTGCGCCAAGGTCCACCACTGATGCTGCTGGCACCATCTCTGTCGGTTGCGGCGATGGGCAGCCGTCATCACAGGGCCTCTGTATGGTCTTCTGGCAGTCAGACCATAGTCATGCAGTCGTCTTCGTGCAGTATCATTGGAGATCTGTGGGTTTGCACGCCCCGGAGTTTCTGCCGCAGTGCGGGATGCTGGACGGAATCGATCCCGCAGGTGACTTCAGACCATCTGCCTGTCCTGCCTTGCAGTGGCGACTCTTGGCCTCCCTAATCGAGGTCTGTCATCTGCAGAGTTGTGGAGGGTGTCTCTGTCCACCAGGGCCGATATCGTCTGGTGTGAACAGCCAAGGCGACGTGCCACCTCACGGTAGCTCAGTCCGCCTTGCAGCATGCCCAGGGCACACTGCCGTTGATCCCTTGACAATCGTGGCATGTTGATTGAAATGCCCATTTTGCACTGGCCTTTTTAAAGCCAATATCAAGACATCACGTGCAGCTCATTAAAATCATCCCGTACCCCTTGGCTAATCACTGACAGTCAAAACGGCTGTTCAACAGCTGTGCTATGAAGTGACCATTGAAGGTTCAAGCGACCATCCATGACCGTTTTGTCTGACAGTGAGGACACTATTGTCCACAAATAAGTTCACACATTTACTACACGCAGTGTTATTGTTGATATTTAAAGGTTTCAAAGGTGGTAAGTTTCTTTTGCGTTTCAGTATATATATATTGTTGCGGATATGAGGATTGCATTTTTTTGGATTGTGTGTATTGTAGTGGTAAATTGTTGTGTAACATTGGTTGGATGCCCCTCCTGCCTCCAGAGTTGTGTAAAGGAAAAAAGGGCGTCTCGGTAGTTAATTCCATGAAACACCACATTGAAGGACCCGATAAAACCCTTGTTCAGTAGCTTATATCTTATTATGTGTTTTAGGGTAAGGCCTTGTCTTCCATTAAAATAATACTCCATTGCACCGAATCAATTAAGAATAGCTCCCCTTCAATAATTCCATTTCCCAGCCAAACTCTCCATCTGTGGGTAAAGCAGTTCACAAGCGTGGGATGCACGCCCTCTCATTTCGCTGCGATGGTGAATATGTGCTCCGTGCTCTGTTTGAACAGGAGGGGCGGGGTCGCCAGGGAGAGGCAAGCCCAGGGTGCGCCACGAAGGGCGGGGCTGTTCAGCCCCATGCCCAAATAAGGAAACAAGCCCGTGGCTCGCCACGAGGGGCGTGCCGTCGGCGCCATGCCCAAATAAGGAGACAAGCCCGTGGGATTACCATACAAGGTCACGAAACAGAGCACGGGGGGGAGGGCGGGAACGAAACTGAGGAGGGCGTGTCAGACCCGCGCTGAAGGTATGACAGAAGGGTGTGACGATCGCTGGGACAAGCTACACGAGAGATACGGCAGATGAGTCCAGGTGCGTAAGAGGGTCGGCAGTCCACCGGGAGAGAGTTCAGAGTTGCACCGGAGTTGCGTGAGAGATACGAAAAGCCTTTGACAAAGAGCCGCTTCAACCAGCCCCGTTTCAACCTGCCGAGTGACCCTGCCGGCGTGCGCTGTAAAGCCGAATACAAGGAGCTGCCGGCGTGCGCTGTAAATCCGAATACAAGGAGCTGCCGGCGTGAGCTGTAAAGCCGAATACAAGGAGCTGCCGGCGTGCGCTGTAAAGCCAAATACAAGGAGCTGCCGGCTCCTCGCTTCCCGCCCGGAGTGGACCTGCTCGCTGTCCCCTGTGATCCCACCTGCTCATCCCTCCAAACGATTCCTACCCTTCCATCCATTTGCGTACGTGAGTTTGTTTTCTTTGTTCTGTCCTGGGTAGTAAACTAAGTCAGTATAAGCTAGTAATTTGCACTGTGTTACCTGCTTTTTCATGTCCGCTGTAAATACTCGTGACTGCTCTTTTTGCTTATGTGTGTGTAAATAATAATAAACCCCGTTACTCTTCTGTACGTCTTCTTCTTCTTCTTCCTCTTTGCATTCGTCGTCTTAGTCTTTTCCCCATTGAATATCTGTGGCGCGATACGGCCAACGTTTGGGTGAATCGGGTTTAGTCGGGGAACAACTGTTCGGCCGCGGTGCCTTCGCTCGGCAAACAACATCCATATCCGCGGACCGTAACAATATATATATATATACTGTATATATATATATATATATATATACTGTATATATATATATATATATATATACTGTATATATATATATATATACTGTATATATATATATATATATATATACTGTATATATATATATATATACTGTATATATATATATATATATATATACTGTATATATATATATATATACTGTATATATATATATATATATATATACTGTATATATATATATATATACTGTATATATATATATATATATATATACTGTATATATATATATACTGTATATATATATATATATATATACTGTATATATAATATATATATATACTGTATATATATATATATACTGTATATATATATATATATATATATATATATATACTGTATATATATATATATATATATATATATATATATATATACTGTATATATATATATATATATATACTGTATATATATATATATACTGTATATATATATATATACTGTATATATATATATATATACTGTATATATATATATATACTGTATATATATATATATACTGTATATATATATACTGTATATATATATATATATATATACTGTATATATATATATATATATATATATATATATATATATATATATATACTGTATATATATATATATATATATATATATATATATATATATATATATATATATATATATATATATATATATATATATATATATACATATATATATATATACATATATATATATATACACAGTCACGTGAAAAAGTAAGTACACCCCGTGTAAAGTTTTGACTTTTTCAACATATTTCAACATACAGCTATTTGATCTTCATTTCAACAATATTGATAGATAAAGGTGATATAATATAACAAATATCATGAAACATTTACATTTTGTAGTCCATTGTATAATTTAAATAAACATAAATGCAAATTTCGCATGTGGAAAAAGTAAGTACACCCCCACATTTATCACAAATTCAAATACCTAAAATTAGAATCAGGTGCACCAGCTCAAGTGCAAATGATTAGAACATCGTTAGAGAGGATCTTGGAGGAACCTGTCTTATTTAAACCTCAGACATTTCGTTTGGTTTGCTCTTTGTTGTTGAAGTGTGTGTGGCATCACCATTCCTAGATCAAAAGAGCTCTCTGAGGCCTTCAGAAAGGAGGTTATAGATGCCTACGAGTCTGGGAAGGGATTTACAAAGATCTCCAAACAATTTGAAATCAATCATTTGACTGTGCGGAAGATCATCTATAAGTGGAGAGGATTCCAAACAACTGCCAACTTGTTCAGGCCAGACCGCCCCAGCAAGTTCAGCCTGAGAGTAGACCGCAAGATGCTGAAAGAAGTCTCTAAGAACCCCAGAATGTCATCACGGGACCTACAGGTAGCTCTTGCCACTGTTGATGTCAAAGTGCACGAGTCTACCATTAGAAAGAGGCTGCACAAATTTGATCTACATGGGAGGTGTGCCAGGAGGAAACCTTTGCTGTCCAGAAAGAACATCAGGGCAAGACTAAAGTTTGCCAATGAACACCGAGGCAAAGACCAGCACTTCTGGAACAATGTGCTCTGGACAGATGAGTCAAAGGTAGAGCTATTTGGCCACAGTACATTTGGCAAAAACCAAAGACAGCATTTGACCACAAGAACCTGATACCAACTGCAAAGCATGGTGGTGGAAATATTATGGTTTGGGGCAGCTTTGCTGCATCAGGGCCTGGGCAGCTCACCATCATAGAATCCACTATGAATTCTTCATTGTACCAGGGGGTGCTTGAGGATAATGTGAGGCCATCTGTCGGAGAGTTGAAGCTCAACCGAAGGTGGACCTTGCAACATGACAATGACCCTAAACATACCAGTAAATCCACCAAGGAATGGCTGAAAAGAAAGAAATGGAGGGTTCTGGAATGGCCAAGTCAAAGCCTGGATCTAAATCCCATTGAGATGTTGTGGGGGGGATTTGAAACGAGCTGTGCATGCAAGAAACCCCTCAAACATCGCACAGCTGAAAGAATTCTGCATGGAGGAGTGGGCAAAAATTTCTCCCAGTTGATGTCAGAGATTGGTAGACAGTTATAAGAAACGCCTACTTGAGGTTGTTTCTGCCAAAGGGGGCAATACCACCTATTCGAGCCAAGGGTGTACTTACTTTTTCCACATGCGAAATTTGCATTTATGTTTATTTAAATTATACAATGGACTACAAAATGTAAATGTTTCATGATATTTGTTATATTATATCACCTTTATCTGTCAATATTGTTGAAATGAAGATTAAATAGCTGTATGTTGAAATATGTTGAAAAAGTCAAAACTTTAGATGGGGTGTACTTACTTTTTCACATGACTGTGTATATATATATATATATATATATATATATATATATATATATATATATATATATATATATATATTATATATATAGATGATGTCATCACTCATGTGGTCTGGCAGCCATATTGGATTTTTGAAAAAAAACTAAAAAAACAGAAGAGTTGGCTCACACCAAGTTGACTACGTGGGGTTAGTATTCTTTGAACACTATCTAGTTTTATACGATGGAAACAACTACACTGAGGGACCTGTTTGTTGGTTGCAATTACCTTCATGTTGCTGAAAATATTTGTTGCCAGCACTGGGTTTTTTTACAAGCACCTTTCCGATAAAGATTACAACTCTACATGCAAATGCACTGATGTCTGTCAATGTTGTAGAATTACTACAATTCTCTCTCACTCAATGGCATCATTCTATCAAGCTTCCCTAAATGCCAGCCAGCCTTTGCACTAACAAACACTAACTATGATTTCACAGGGCCTGTGGCGGGTGGGGCCTTAGTTCAAAGCTTGGGAAATAGTGGATTTTTCAAGACGATGCTGGCAATTGGGATGCTTAACCTGGTGTATGCTCCATCCTGCTTCTTCTTGAGAAATCCTCCAGCCAGAGAAGAGAAACAGGTGACTTTGCATTTCACTACAACAAATTGGAATGAATATATAATAACACTCGAGTTTGTGCAATATAGGCAGATAACTATTCAATTTTTTGTGAAAATCTATTTAATATCATAGTTACCTTTCAGTATCTTATTATGATAGAGCAAACGTATATGGTTGCGTTGTTATGTCGTTATGTATGTTTGTTTATTTGCGACGAAAACGTCTTCTTCTTCTTCTTCAAAAAATATTAACACCCTCTTAATTGACCCTCTTAATTACGTTTAGACTGCTGAGACCCCTCAGACCTTTGACGACCCTTTAATTCTCCAAAGACCCTTAAGACCACCAACACCCCTGAAGACCCTGAAGACCCCAAAGACCCAAAATACCCTTGAAGGATCAGAGGCTCAAAAAGACCCTGAAGACCCAAATGGCCCCGAAGACCCAAAAGACTGCTGATACACGTACGCGAACAAACCGCCCAAAACAAAATTACATGTGGGGTTCCCTATCATGATAATGAACCCCGAAGAACCCCGAAGACCCAAATACCTAAAATACCCAAAACACCCCGAAGACCCAAAACACCCCGAAGACCCAAAACACACCGAAGACCCAAAAGAACAGGAAGACCCAAAACACCCCAAAGACCAGGAAGACCCAAAATACCCCGAAGACCAAAAATACCCCGAAGACCCAAAATACCCCGAAGACCCAAAACACCCCGAAGACACAAAACACCCCGAAGACACAAAACACCCCGAAGACCCAAAACACCCCGAAGACCCAAAACACCCCGAAGACCCAAAACACCCCGAAGACCCAAAACACCCCGAAGACCCAAAACACCCCAAAGACCCAAAACACCCCGAAGACCCAAAACACCCCCAAGACCCCGAAGACCCCCCCAAAAAACCCCGAAGACCCTAAAAAGACCCCAAAGACCCAAAACACCCTGAACACCCTGAACACCCAAAACACCCGAAACACCCGAAACAGCATGAACACCCTGAACACCCAAAACACAATGAACACCCAAATAACCCTGAACACCCAAAACACCCTGAACACCCAGAACACCCAAAACACCCTGAAGACCCCAAAGACCCTTACATACCCATTATAACCAAAATACCCCAAATATTCTTAAAGACCCAGAGGAAACAAAAGACCCTTAAGACCCATAAGCCCCTGAATACACCGAACACCCAAAAGACCCCAAAGCCCCCGAAGACCCAAATCACCCCAAAGACCCAAAATACCCTTAAAGGCCCAGAGGATCCAAAAGACCCTGAATACCTAAATGGCCATGAAAACACCGAAGACCCAAAAGGCCCCAAAACACCCCAAATATCCAAAACACCACAAAGATCAAAAAACCCTGAAGACCCAAATGGGCCTAAAGACCCAAAACACCATGAAGACCGAAAATACCAAAAAGACACCAAAATGGTCAAATATGCCTATCCCTCTGAAACGACGTGTGGTGAGGCATGCGGGGGGCACCGAGTCACGCTGGTCTATATAATAAAACAGGAATGTCTGTCTGTCTGTCCATCCCCAAACAACTTCCTCAATTTTGGGGCTCACCCCGCCAAACTTTCTGTGGAACCATTTGGGGTACCAGCGGGTATAGTAGGTGGGAGGTTACATAAATTTATCAATACAATTATGATTTTGTTTTTATCTGAACTAAGTGTTATATATCCGTACTTGCTCTCTGGCAGATTCGTCTGTTTTGGTTAACACGTTAGAATGGCATTTATATTTGTTTACCTCACAAGTTTTTGGAACATTGTGTTTTGTTATATTAATGGTATAGTATTAATTTGGGATTAGAATGATGCTGTTTGGAATGAAAGTATAGATAGATTGAGTTTAAAGGAGAAAGAGGAAATAATGTTATGGTTTCCACTCATGAAATGCTGCAATTTTTCGCTCACATGCGCGGATTTGTTATTTGCAGTTTCGCCATTGACTACATGTAGAAACATTGCCAAACTTTTGGTGGGGTCAGGTTCAGTAAGTTTTTTGCCCTCGTCCTTCACGAACCTGCTGTCCATGCCTGACATTCGACAGAAGGTGGCATAGTAATGTCGAATTTATTGGTTTATGTTTGGGGCAATTCCATGGGATGTAGGACACCAGTACTAAAATTTTCAACTTGTCATGTAGATCAAACTCCTCACATGGATCAATAGTGTTTAAGTTGAAGTTTCACAATTCGGAAGTTACCAGACATAATGCGGCCATATTGGTTTTCAAAATGGCCACCAAAATATGCCTGCAGTGTAATAGTCAAAAGTATAGCATTGATGGACAACTTGCTTCCTGTATTTCTGCCAGACAATGTATCTGAATGATAAAGTTGTTCGTGTTTGAGTATCTCTGCAAGACATGTTATCAAAAAAATAACAAAAACCAGTTGATGTCATTTCTTGATAATGAAAAAAAAAGATGTAATTTAATGAGAATTCATGTAACATCAGTTACCAAAAAGATCTTATCTTTATATTTACATAACACCCATTGAGAGATATTTGATGGTATTTGATATTTTTCCTCTCTAGTCAGTCCCCTCCCTAACTAATCTGAATTTAGTGTGAATATGGATTTTATTTTTTAATGGGCTCAGTAAAACATGTAACATCAGTTACCATAGCATCAGTTACCAGATATTCCTTGCCTTTTATTCACACAGTTGTCTTTTTTTTGTAGTTGGTTTGGTTTGTTCAACCTGGGATATTAAAATTGCAACTAGATGTTTGTGAATAAGCAACCAGGGGACATATGGCTTTAATACCTATCCAAGGACTAATTTAATACCTATCCAAGGACTATCCAAGCAAATTAGGATTAATGCCTTGCCAAAGGGCATTAGTGCACTAGCTTGGACTCTAATACGAGACCAATGCTCTACCATTGATCCAAGCGCACAGTGATCTTCATCTTCAGCGTTTTGAAGATCTCAACCTTTTCATCACCAAAGGGCAGAATAATCACTTCCTCGGGGTCAACCTTGGGTCACTTTCACCATGTGCTATTGTTTTATCAACTTGTATATCTCACACATGCACCCTCTTTTTAAAAAGTCAAGGACTTAATTTAAGTGATTATTACATATAACACATGTTTGTATGCAGTTTAAATTTAATATTGATGTGTGGCTTCATGCCCTTATATGCAAAATGCAGACTGCCATCATTTTAAAATTATAGACAATGCAAATCAAGAAAAGGCAGATACACCTGTATGCCTGAATGTAGTTTGTGCACATACGTGTACAGTATATGTACTTTTACATTTAATATCAGTTACATGGACAAAAAAAATAAAATTGTGTATTGTCTCATAAATTCAAAGAATGCAAGTGCAAGTACACACACACACACACACACACACACACACACACACACACACACACACACACACACACACACACACACACACACACACACACACACACACACACACACACACACACATCTTGTTTAAAAAAAAAGATAATTCAGTGAACCTTGAAACAAATTTTGCTTCTCTGTTAAACGTTCTGCATATTGGACATAAGCAGACTGCTGAAGTCTCACTTGGAAACTACCTGGTGCATGTATGAGAAGTTTGTGTTAATCAAGTCTTTAATGTGAGCACAAAAACAGTCACCTAATTTTGTTTTTTATTAGGTCTACTTAATTAAATATTTTAGACATGTTCATGCAGCAAATAAAACTAAAAGACAGATTTTCTTTGAATCTGAGTTTGTTGTTGCTGTTTTTTTGCTTTTTACCTTCGCAAAAGCGGAAGGTTATGTTTTGATCGCTGTGTATTTATTTGTATGTCTGTGTGTGTGTGTGTATGTTATTCGCATAACTCAAAAAGTATTCAACCGAATTGCATGAAATTTGGTGGGATGATTGGTTATTATACGGGACACATTTGATTAGATTTTGGGAGCAATCGGGTCAAAGGTCAAGGTCAAGGTCACGAAAAGGTCAAAATCGTATTTTTACCAAGTACAGAACAGTAGCTGCGGCGAAGGTATGCGCTCTACCGAGTGCCCGTTCTAGTTTCTTTTCTTTTTTTATGGCATAGCCCACAGGGCAAAGCAGTCTAGAACAGTGTTTGTCCATCCGTATGTCTGTATGTATGTATGTATGTATGTATGTATGTATGTATGTATATATGTATTGTTACACTTGTGGGGGTAAACTAAGAAATACCTCAAGAAAGTTCAGAATGTGTAGATTATAATGCTCGGTATGCCGCGAAGAAGCCATCTCGATGTACGTAAGTAGGCCGTCTGTCCGGGTAAGAGCGTTTGCATGTCACCATAAGGAGGGTGGGTTTGTGGTAATTAATTATAGGGTCTGTACGGTTAAATTTCCCTGTACATGCTTGCCTCCTATGATCTTCCCTCCGTTTTTTTTTTTATAAATAAAGAGCCAGCCAAACAACAAGTATAACATATGGACTCATTCGCTCACAGTGCCGCCAGGAATAACCAACACCCAGCACATTTGCCGATCGGGACGTAAGTCCCGCCTCATGACCGCCGACGTCATCCGAACATTCCCAGGCAGAGATTAGACTCCGCCCCCCTGATGACTCGTAACGAGGAGGCCATGCCCCGGCCTTCATGATTGGTGGAGGCACGATGGGACGATTGAGTAGAGCTCGGGGATTGGACAGAGTGTGATGTCATCGTGGAACATTCGAGAGATGGAGGAAGAGAACGCGGTCTCGCCATTTTTGAGTCTCTTGGTCCTGACATTCGTTGGAGGCGGTCGCATTTTGCTCTGGTGCTGGGGATCATTGTTGGCGGTCGCAGTCTTCTCTTCTCGTCCTGGTCTTGATCACGGTGGTCGCTTGGTTGTTTTACGTGGGAGAAAGACTGGTGCTCGTCTGTGTGCACCGGAGAGATCATCGGAGCCGTGTTAGCAAAGAAGAATCCTGCCTGCTTGCCTCACGCCGGCGGCTGGCTATGGGCATGATTCCACACCATCTTGTGCGTTTCCCACACGGTGGTTCGAGGCGACGACCAGCAAGCCTTACCAGCCATTTGGGGACGCAAAGCTAAGTGCCGGCCACCTTCAAACAAAACATCATTTATTTTTACTTGATTTTCCCCTTGTTTGTATACAAGCCTGAGTGGAGACGTCTCAATTGGGAATTTTAGTTTTAATCTCACCTTTATTGTTACTTGCATTTATTTTCATTAAATCGGTTATTGTTGCATTTTATCCTTTTGTCTCGTTTCGTTTCTTCGTTCGTGGGTTCAGATAACCCCTGCATGTGTTACCGATTAGATAAGGCTCGGGCCTTCCCACGTGTGCCAAAGATAATCCTACCAAGGTTCGGAGTATGCGTCGGAGTTTAATCTCGTTTAGGTTATTCATCTGAGGCCTGTCTTCTTCGTCTGAGGCCTGCCACAGACAGGACAGTATGTATGTTCCCTCAAACGTATACCAATCAGAGCTGAGGATCTGGTCACATGACAGGGTGATGCAATTACATCTGATGTCATTACGGCATACAACGGCTAACTCCACACTCCGCCATTTTGATTCCAATATCGTTCAGGCCGAACATATCGTCGAACCTGTCATATATCACAATCGCCATGCTCTACCTTAACGTTTTTAATTCCGTGTGAAACACAAACAAACCGATTGTTAAAATAATCATCAAATATCAAAAGCAGAGACGTTAAGGATCTTCCAACGACACAGTACATATAGGCCTTAGGCTTCATGTCTTCATGCCTTACCTTCAGGCCGCTTTGAACAAATTAGCCCAGGTTTCTTAATACAGAAGTGTTGTTTTCATAATAATAATAATAATAATAATAATAATAACTAGAACTGCCACTTTAAAACTGCTGGCAGTGATGACCGGTTTACTCGCACCCACTTTTGATGCAACCCCACTGTTGATACAACCCCACTTTTGATACAACCCCACTTTTGATACAACCCCAATTGTGATACAACCCCACTTTCATTACCTTCGCAAAAGCGGAAGGTTATGTTTTGATCGCTGTGTATTTATTTGTATGTCTGTGTGTGTGTATGTTAATCGCATAACTCAAAAAGTATTCAACCGAATTGCATGAAATTTGGTGGGATGATTGGTTATTATACGGGACACATTTGATTATATTTTGGGAAACAGATTTGCTCAAATTCTGACTATTTTTAACTCGATCGTATTTCACTCAAAGTTATGAGCGACTGAAGAAGAAGATGTCCATCCAGGACGTCATCACTATAACGCGATCTCCCGCGATCATTTCAACCTCAAAAAAAATTATAATTGCAGATTTGACAATAGATGAGGCATATTAACAAACGAATGAAACAGATTTGCTCAAATTCTGACTATTTTTAACTCGATCGTATTTCACTCAAAGTTATGCGCGACTGAAGAAGAAGATGTCCATCCAGGACGTCATCACTATAACGCAATCTCCCGCGATCATTTCAACCTCAAAAAAAATTATAATTGCAGATTTGTCAAGAGATGAGGCATATTAACAAACGAATGAAACAGATTTGCTCAAATTCTGACTATTTTAACTCGATCGTATTTCACTCAAAGTTATGAGCGACTGAAGAAGAGGATGTCCATCCAAGACGTCATCACTATAACGCGATCTGCGGCGAAGGTATGCGCTCTACCGAGTGCCCGTTCTAGTTGGACATGCTTTGACACAACCCCCTTGGATACAACCCCGACACACACACACACACACACACACACACACACACACACACACACACACACACACACACACATCCCCCCCCCCCACACACACACACACACACACACACACACACACACACACACACACACACACACACACACACACACACACATTCCCCCTACCCCCCACCCACATACACACAAATACACACACACAAACACATGCACACGTCCTCCCACCCCCACCCCCAACACACACACACACACACACACACACACACACACACACACACACACACACACACACACACACACACACACACACACACACACACACACATATCCCCCCACCCCTAACACACACACACATGCACACAGCCCCCCCACCCCCAACACACACACACAAACACACACACATATCCCCCACCCCTAACACACACACAAACACATGCACACATCCCCCCACCCCCCCCAACCCTAACACACATGTACACACACAAACACACCCACACCCCTCCCCCCACACGAACTCCCCTCCACAAATATACCCCTCCACACACACACATATCCACCCGCCCCCTCACACCCACACACACATACACACGCACATCCACACACACACACACAAACACACGCACACACACACACACACACACACACATCCCCCCTACCCCCTCCCACACACACACCCACACCCCTCCCCCCACATGCACACCCTTCCAAACACACACACACACCCACACACACACCCACACACACACATCCCTCCCCTCCCCCCCCCCCACACACACACACACACATCCCTCCCCCCACACACACACACACACATCCCCCCTACACACACACACACACACACACATCCCCCCTACACACACACACACACACACACACACACACACACACACACACACACACACACGCACACACACACACATCCCCCCTAACCCCACCCACACCCCTACCCCCAAACACACACACACACACACACAACCAACCCCCCCCCCCCACCTACACACAAACACACACATACATCCCTCCACCCCCCACACACACACATCCCCCCTACACACACACACGCTTATTTTTCAAGATAAGCAGGTTGCAAGGTCAGACATATATATGGTGGCGGCCATCTTGGATTTTGACGTGGCGACCCAATTTTCGATAGCGTTCTTCCTTGTGCCTAGATACACCCACACACCAAATTAGAAGTTGCTACTTCGCTTATTTTTCAAGATATGCAGGTTGCAAGGTTCAGACATACATGGTGGCGGCCATCTTGGATTTTGCCGTGGCGACCCAATTTTCAATAGCTGGCGCATGCGCAGATGGGTTGCACTGCGATGCCACTGAAAAGCGACTGAGAAAACCGCGCATGCGCAGATCGCGGACATGATTCATTTCGATTTATATCTTTATTTAATTTCCGAAAAGACGTCTGAATTCGAAAATCGCGTGATGACGTCACGACGTAAATGCATTTCTTCATATAACTTCAGATCGGCTGGATGGATTGTGACGAAATAAACGGCATCGTGTAGGGCATTTATTTGCGCAAATTTCAAGACCAATTACGACCATGACAGCCATTTCCTTCTCGCACAGCACCTTACGTAATATGTGGATGGATGTTTGCATATGCGCAAATGGGCCATTGTATTTTCGTGTATTACGTACGCGCCTTGATGGGCTTACTTTCAGTGAAATACGATCGAGTTAAAAATAGTCAGAATTTGAGCAAATCTGTTTCATTCGTTTGTTAATATGCCTCAGCTATTGACAAAGCTGCAATTATAATTTTTTTTGCGGTTCAAATGACCGCGGGAGATCGCGTTATCGTGAGCACGTTCTGGCAGGGACAAATTGGTGTGTTTCTTCTTCTTTCAACAATAAAGACTTATAGCTTCGAGACCGTACATCCAATCATCTTGAAATTTTGCACACTTGTTACTCTTCATGACTCCTACTACAGTATGAAGTTTCACGTCGATCAATAAAGCGATTCAAGAGATATCCATTTTTAAAAAAATATTTTCGTTTAATTAACGATATCTGCCAAACCACGTGACCTATCGCAAATTCTAAAATGACATTTTAGTAGACTGACACGCTGAACAGATCTGTGAATTTTCTCCTCGATTGGATTAAAAATGAGGGAGGAGCTAGGTTTTAAAGGTTCATGCTTAAAAACGTCATAACTCTGAAACCATGTGTCGGATGACGTCGCCCTCGCTGACTTTTTTGTTCGTCATGGGCATGCGATTCGGCGTGCAAAGATTGGCCTCGATCTGTTCAGCCGTTGCAGAGAAAAAGGGGTTTTCGTGTTTTCACGAAAAACAATATGGCTGCCGAACCACGTGACCTACGACGTCATATTTACCATTAAAATATTCGACAGACCGAATCCCTCCTATGGTGAAAATTTTTATCTCAATCGGCCCTATTATTGCAGAGAAAATGTTTTTTAAAGGAAATTAAAACTTAAAATGCCAATTGCACTCACTGTGAGACGTGGCCTGGCAGGACAAAATGGTGTGTTTCTTCTTCTTTCAACAATAAAGACTTATAGCTTCGCGACCGTACATCCAATCATCTTGAAATTTTGCACACTTGTTACTCTTCATGACTTCTACTAGAGTATGAAGTTTCACGTCGATCAATAAAGCGATTCAAGAGATATCCATTAAAAAAAAAATCGTTTAATTAACGATATCTGCCAAACCACGTGACCTATCGCAAATTCTAAAATGACATTTTAGTAGACTGACATGCTGAACAGAGCTGTGAATTTTCTCCTCGATTGGATCAAAAATGAGGGAGGAGCTAGGTTTTAAAGGTTCATGCTTAAAAACGTCATAACTCTGAAACCATGTGTCGGATGATGTCGTGCTCGCTGACTTTTTTGTTCGTCATGGGTATGCGATTCTGCTTGCAAAGTTTGGCCTCGATCTGTTCAGCCGTTGCAGAGAAAAATGGATTTTCGTGTTTTCACGAAAAACAAGATGGCGGCCGAACCACGTGACCTGCGACGTCATAATTACCATTAAAATATTCTACAGACCGAGTGCCTCCTATGGTGAAAATTTTATCTCAATCGGCCCTATTATTGCAGAGAAAATGTTTTTTAAAGGAAATTAAAACTGAAAATGGCAAAAGCACTGGGAGATGTGGCCTGGCAGGACAAAATGGTGTGTTTGTTCCTCTTTCAACAATAAAGACTTTAGCTTCGCGACTGTACATCCAATCATCTTGAAATTTTGCACACTTGTTCCACCTGATGAGAGCTACATTGTATTAAAAATTCAAGTCGATCCATGCAGTGGTTCAAGAGTTACAAGCTTTTTAAAATTTAACTTCCATTATTTATTGCGGCCAAACCATGTGACTTAAAAAAACGTCTCAAGTAACGATTAAACATCCCCCCATGAGGAACATTTGTGTAAAGTTTCCACTCGATACCTCCACAAATTATGGAGGTGATTCCATTTCTAGTTTGAGATTTGAAAACGTCATAACTCTGAAACCACGTGTCGGATGACGTCGTGCTCGCTGACTTTTTTGTTTGTCATGGGTATCCGAATACGCATGCCAAGTTTGGGCTCGATCCGTTCAGCCGTTGCGGAGAAAAAGGGTTTTTTGTGTTTTTTCACGGAAAACAAGATGGCGGCCGAACCATGTGACGTATGACTTCGAAAATTTTCGCATTCTGAGTTTTTTTTAACTAAGCATCTGGGGGAAAAATCTCTTTTTCGGGGGAGAAAAACTGTGTTTGACGAATTCTAACCTCTTAACGTTAGCATTTTTGATATACTCAATACACATGTTTTTTGTTCCCATTGCAGAGTTCTTTAGAATGAGCCATTCCTCAAATTTTTCCATTGAGCCGTTTCGGAGATACAGAGGGGCAAAGTTGAAGGTGTTTTACAAGATGGCGCCCATACCACGTGACCTATGACGTCATCATTAGCATTTAAAAATTCTACGAGCCTAGCCGATCATTTGATGAAAATTTCCTGTCAATCCGTCCAGCGGTTGCTGAGAAACTTAATTATGAAGTTTTCGGAGGTGCAAAATAGCGTGGAAGAATAATAATAAGAAAAACTCTAGCAGTAATAATAGGTTACTCTCCATTTCATGGAGAGTATACCTAATAAGAAAAACTCTAGCAGTAATAAATAGGTTACTCTCCATTTCATGGAGAGTAAACCTAATAATAAGTGTTAATACTAATAATATAGTAAATATAATCATAACACTGCAATCCCTTTGTCGTTATTGCAACGTTTCTAGACTGAAGGGGTGTATGGTGAATGAATCAATGAAAAGTGGTGTACCTTACTAATAACACAGAAGTGAGGAATTAGCCTCGGTTTTTTTTTAATAGTAATATCATTTTCAAAATAATGATAACGTAATGTTATTATAGTGAATATAATCGTAATACTAGTACCTTCTTAGTGACTGCAAAGTTACTGGAGGTTAAAATATATCATCTTTTATATATTACAGTAGCGGCAGTTTTGTGTCCGTCTGTCACACTACGTCATTACTTCTATGATGTCATTACAACGGCTGACTCCACCGACTGACATTTTAATTTACTGGTGCACCTGCTCACTACGGGAGTGGCAGGAAGGGTCATTCCTCTTTGGGGTATATAGATTGCAGTCGATCTATGGTCGGGTCTCAAGAACATTGGGTGTGTTCATTTAACAAGTTTCTTGTGGAGAGATCGCCAAGTGGTTTAATCATTCGAGCAAGCACTCCATTCAAAACCATTAAGGAACGTCTGGGCTTGGCAATCACTAACTAGCTCCTTGGTAAATGTTGCACACCCCGGTCTTCCTCCTTTTCAGTTTCGTGTTAAACAGCAGGAAAAGTGGGTTTCATTGGTGGTTTTCAAAACAAAGACTTAATTGGTGGGTTTCGAAAGGTAGCTACGAAAAGCGCCACTTTAGCGACAGGAAGGGTCATGTTATTTACCCAACCCTTGTGGGGTATAAAAATTACAGTAGATCTTCACTCAGTTCTGGAATTAAAACCTACCTAAAGGATGTCGGGATTCCTCCAAATGTCTTTATTTAATGTTATAAGCAGCATTAGCGACTGTTTGAAAAGATAATCATAAGTGTTTGTGGTTTATAATATTTTACAAGCCCAGCTACGCCACTGTTAGACTTCCGGTCTTGTTTTTTTTTTACTTAAGTGATCATCTGTACTGAAATTAAATGCTCATACTATACTATTGTAAAGGCAAGTTTAACTACAACTAATTTCAGTTTTTGTATATAAGATTCTTTTTTGAGAGAGTGCATTTAGCTGGGTAGAGCAATGGCCTTCCTATAATGAGCGTCCTTGTTCAAGTCTAAGCCAGTGCGCTACACATGTAGTGCTATTAGCTAAGATATTGTTATGTTTATGGGGGATTGGCAATGCAATACCTTAGTCCAGGTAGAATTGTATAGGTAGTGTGCTCCGACTGTCGTGAAGAAGAATAACCTCCAAGTACCATAAGTAGGGAATCCGTTAGACCGGATGTCATGTAAGAGTGTATCTTTGTTTTCCCATGACAAGGGGTGGGGTTATGTTAATTAGTTAGGGATCAATGGTAAATTCCCCGTGTGTAAATCACCTCTGTAAATTTTCCCCTTGTTCCTTATGTATGACACACACCACACCACACCAGCCATGCACGCTCCACCAAAAATAAACATTAAATAAAAAGTAACCGGAAGCAAGACATTGAACAATACCGCTGGCGCCGCCACCTGCCACATCACAACATCAGGCAGGCAGGTCTGTGAGGCCATGCCCTGAAGAGCAGTGATTGGTCCGGTATTGTAGAGTGATGAGATGGGACTCGCTGATAGGGGCATGCTCAGGGATCGTTGGATGACATCAGAGCCTTGAGAATAAAAGACTTGAGTCCCGACATTTTGTCCTCTTGCGTGGGTGCAGTCATTACGAGCAGACCCAGTTTATACGCTCTTGCGTGGGGACATTGGGGCTGTGTGGTCACATATATGGTGCTCTCTCTCGCTCTTGGGTCCTGGCTTTGATGACGAGCGGCCACGTGTGCATCTCTCTCTGCATTTGGATTTCATCGCGGGTGGTCGTGTCCCGGAATTTTGTCTCGTGGTCCCTGGCTTTCATCGGTTCGAGCTCGGGCCTTTGTCCTTTCCTTGGCTCATCGGTGCTGTGTGGAGCAGATGGCGAGTGGACAGGCGTGGCTTGCTCGCTTCACGCTCGGCGGCAAGAGGAGCGAACTGTGTGCCAAAGCCTGCCCCCATGAACGGACTTCACGCCAGGGCATGCGGTTCCCGCGTGGGGACGCGGGAGCTTCGATGGCCCCGGACGGTCACAGACACCAGACGGAGTGCAGGCAAATGCACCACACAAACATGACACATTATTTTCACCTTTATTTTTCCCCTTGTGTTGTATACGAGTCCGTGGGGAGGGTCCCTCGATTAGGAATTTTTGTTTACCGTGAATTTTTTTGTTACCGGCATTTCTTAAATTAAAGCCGGTATTTGTACATTTTAATTCCGTGTTGGGTTGAATTTATTAACAGGGTCGAAGACGTACAGTGGGGTCCAAGAAGATAAGAGCTTCGCTACCCTTCGCTGTCTCATTCCCCCATGCATATTAACTCTGCAATAGTTGAATTGAACGCCTCGGAGTGTAAAGCTCATTCGGCTATCCGTCCCCAGGGTGTTCACCCTGGGAACACGACAATATTAAACCCCATTTGCCTAGTCACTCGGATAGGACTCAAAGCCGTAGGTCCCCTGCTTACTTCCCCACAAGTATTTATTTGTTTTCTTAGCATCCCAGGTTGAATAAACCAAAGCAAAGCACAAAAAAACAATATCTCACAATAAACTTACATGGATCCTATTTTCTCCATTCTTACACACAGTAAAAAGGAGCATAACGTCAGTTACCTAACATCAGTTACCGATCCTTACATGTTCAAATGGCAAAAAGTAATAACATACCAGCCTAAATTCCTTACTTCATTGCACAGATGTGGTCTGCAATCCAATCATAATCTCACATAAAAATAATCTTCCAAATTCCACAGGGGCATGAGCTATCTGAGTGCAATTAAATACCCTGATTTTGGTGTCCTTTTTGTGTAACGTCAGCTACCTGGAGTTTTCCCCCATTGCTGGAGAAGAGATACAGTCAGTGTGAAAAGCCTACAACCCTGCCCTTCCTGACACATAACTTTAATAACTATCATGAGGTAATAGCCCTATCAGTCTCAATTACTGCTCTGTATTGGGTTGAACTATGTAAGAATCCTGAATCTGTAACGTCAGTTACAATGGAATCACCCTTTGGCACTCGCTGTTTTTTTGCCCAACTCATTCACGAACAGGCTGTCCATGCCTGACATTTCACTGAAGGTGTCGCAGGAATGTGGAATTTATTGGTTCATGGTTTGGCATTCGCCGTTTCCGCATTGCCCGTTTGCAATTGGGCTCCCATCTGCGCGTATCATCGGTCCCTCACTAGTATAAAATAAATTATATTTTTGCTACACGATCCACCACGCGGTGACCCGGGTTGCCCCGTGATTTTTGACCATTTTACATAATTAATTAATTAATTTTAGGGGGAGTGTAACCCGGGTTCGCGTGATAGGAAAATCCTTTGTGTCACAAGACAGAGAGAGGTGGGGGAGAGACAGAGAGAGGTGGGGAAGAGACAGAGAGAAGCGGGGGAGAGACAGAGAGGTGGGGGAGAGACAGAGAGAGGCAGGGGAGAGACAATAGTTCGAATTGATAGCGTATTATAATTCTTTCAGAATCATTGGAATCTCCTGCGATGACGCTAACTCCGAGGGCCTTTCACTCACTCACCGCAGGCAGGTTGGTGGTCTTTCTGTCTTCTACCGACTCCTCTCTGGCCTTGCTCCCCCAGCTCTCTCTCTGTGGTCTGTCCCCCTAATATTCCTACAGGTCGCACAAGATCTGCCAGCAACCCTCTTATGGTTAAACTGCCAAAATCTAGGCTCTCTGCTCACCTTCACTCTTTCATTCCCCTTTTCTCCCGCCTCTGGAACAAACTCCCCCACTCCCTTCAATCCCACCCCCCCCCCTCCAGGTCTTTAAAACAGCTGTTCACCACCATCTCTTATATTCCCCCATCCAAAACCTTGATCTTTTCTACCCCTGCTAATTCACCCCAGATACACTTTTTTGAAATTCCAACTTCTTTCCTGGAAGCCCTTGCAGTGTCCATATGTTTATACCTCTTCCACCTCCCCCAAGCCCTCCCGCTCCCAAATTTCTCTCGATGTCCCTGCTCTCAAATGTTGTGTTTGTGTCCTTCCCCCTCTCTCCCCATCTTGTCTACCGCTCCCCTTATTTTGTGTTTTATGTGTCAGTTCGACTTTTTGTGTGATTAATGTTAGCTCTTTCACGAGCCTCGATCTTGTATACAAAAAACAGAGAGAGGCGGGGGAGAGACAGAGAGGGGTGGGGGTGACAGAGAGAGGTGGGGGAGAGACAGAGAGAGGTGGGGGAGAGACAGAGAGAGGCGGGGGAGAGACAGAGAGAGGCGGGGGAGAGACAGAGAGAGGCGGGGGAGAGACAGAGAGAGGCAGGGGATAGACAGAGAGAGGCGGGGGAGAGACAGAGAGAGGCGGGGGAGAGACAGAGAGAGGCGGGGGAGAGACAGAGAGAGGTGGGGGAGAGACAGATAGGGGTGGGGGAGAGACAGAGAGGGTTGGGGGAGAGACAGAGGAGAGACAGAGAAGTGAAGGGAGAGACAGAGGGGAGAGGGGGGGCCAAGGGGAAAACAAAAAGAGGGGGGAGGTTAGCAGACAATGATATTGTCGCGCGGACCCTTCAGTTAACACCAGGTCTCGCGGATGGACCAGAGCGGATTTACTTGAGGCGACGACCAAACAAGGATTTGGCTATAAAATGCGGGAGGAAGAGGGGAAGTGGAAGCTGCGGTAAAAGCGCGTACCTGTGGAAGGCGAACTAACTCAAACGGCACAAGATTTGCAGGGAATGGAAAATAATACAAGGGTTTATTTGCAAAGGTCGGGACAGGGAAAAGCACACACCGGTAATAAATATCCTAATCGGGACGTCCCCACACCCACAGATTCCGGATACGAGACGAGGAAATACGAATTAAGGAAAGGAAAACGTTCGTTATGGTGTGTAAGTGGTGTGCGGTCTTATCTGTCCGTCTTGTCTCCACTTGGCTCCAACCTCCGATGCACCCATGCTCTGCTAGGCCCGAGCCAACGCCCTCTCCGTTCGCACACGAGGCCCCGCCCATTCACAGCACCGAAAGCACCGAGCACCGCTCCAAGCACCATGCAGATGGTGAACCAACGACCACCAGGACCTCTCAAGACCAAGAAGGGAAGCGCAGAGAGCACAAGACGTCGTGCAGCGTCAAGATAGCCAGGGAGGGATGTGCAGCACAAGAGGCAGCGAAGAACCCAAAAACTAGAGCTCTGCAAGAGAGCCAGAGGGACGTGCTGCGCAAAAGTTGGACGTGCAAGAGGGAAATTGTCGTT
The DNA here is from genome assembly GCF_964187855.1 of Myxine glutinosa. Taxonomy (NCBI): domain Eukaryota; kingdom Metazoa; phylum Chordata; class Myxini; order Myxiniformes; family Myxinidae; genus Myxine; species Myxine glutinosa. Next base: position 205,998,371 of record NC_136262.1, on the reverse strand, counting down.
CGGCGTGCCCTTATATAACCTGTGGTTACGACGTCAGCCTTGGCGCGCCTCCCAATCAGCGCCTTCCACCGAAGCTCCTAGCGCCTTTCCTCCAATCACAGGCCCCTGTGGCGTGGTCACGCGATGTTGCTAGGCAAATTCGTGATGCGACCGGCGGCAGCCATCATCGGCGGTGTCCTGGCCTGGTTTCCTGTCCGTTTTCTTCCAAAGTCATTGTCAGGGAAGGGAATTTAATTACTGTGTGCACTACAGGGCCTGGCTAAGTGTCTACAGGGTATGCATTGCCATAAGGGACAAAGGTTTGATTACCAGGTGTGACACACAGGGGTTTGTCTTAATCCCAACACTATCTAACACCCGAACATCCTGGTATGTTCACAAGCAGATATCTTAACCCGACAAACCGGACTAAACATGGAACTTATTACAAGGTAGATTCCCTTTCGCGACAGATGAAGCATGTTACCTATTCAGATCTACCTGACTCTAGATATTCCTGTACCCCACCGACATAACAATATGTTATGATTAATTCACACACACACACACACACACACACACACACACACACACACACACACACACACACACACACACACACACACACACACACACACACACACGCAGAAGTTTAAATGTGAAATAGTTTTTCATCAGCTTCTTGCCTTGTTTTAAAGTCTCAGTGGGGTCAGAATGATACCAAGAAAGCAACTGTTAACAGAACAGCCAAATAAAGATCAAAAAAGAACTCGTACAATGGTGTGAGGTACACTTTGCAATGCCTGAAATAAACTGGATCTGTACCAGAGAAGCAAAGTCCAGGACGACGCAGAAGAACCTCTCTTAGGCAACACAAGCACTTGAAGTTGCTCAGCTTGCGTGATGGAGGAAAATTAAGTCAGTAGCTGTGACAAATGAAATGAGAGCAGGCCTGAACATTAACATCTCGTCCAGTACTGTGCAGAGAAGGCTGACTGCAGCAGGTCTCCACGGCAGTTGCAGCAAATAAACCACTGCTGAGACCACAAAATAAGGCAACACCGAGATCAGGTGACTGAACAATGGAATCGGGTACTCTGGTCTGATTAATCGAAATTTGAACTTTTTGGATCTAAGAGACACCTGTTCATATGCCTTAGACCTGGAGAGCACGACGACAAGCAATGTTTGCAGCCTGCTAGTGTTAAACACGGGGGAGGCTCTGACTCTGGGGTTGTATCTCAGCTTTTGTTCAAGGTGAGATATGCAATAAAATAGCGTACTTTAATTTTAAATTCCTGGCCTTCCTCCTCACTTTACTGACATCATATAAGCGTTTGTTACACTCGTAATCGTAGCCTATATCGTCATTTGTCGTTGAGCATTGACGCAAGATTGTGTATTGTCAAAGTCTAAACTTAAAGTTAAACTTAAACTTAATGTCAAAGTCTTAAACTTAAATTGTTAAAGGCTCCGGTGTCCACGACAACTTTGCTTTTGTTGCACTCGTACTTGTATCAATCAGTGGCAAAACTGACGAATCGAAGCCAGGATTTGTTGGTGAATGGAATGCAATTACTCTGTTGAAGAAACGATGTGCATAACGCAAAATGCAGCAGTCTTCTTATCCGAGTTGATTGACGTGGGCGCCGCCATATTTCCTTCATATCATGTCATGGTCATGCTGGATAGAATGTCACTTGTGATTGGACAATCACGCTCGTTAGCTGCCGTTGTACCGCAATGTTCTGTAATGCTTTTTCTGATTCGCCAAATTTGTCACGTGAGTACACTTAACATTTGAATATCCTTATTCGCAATTCTATCCATTTTTCGATGTATGTGCAATCTTTCACCGTGGGGATAAAGCCATTTGACAAAAGTGCAATATTTTATAATTACCTTGTTAAAATGAAGTTATCCCCAGTTCTAACCCCCGCTAATTTCGGTCCCCTTGTGTTTTATACCTCTCTCTCCCCCCCCCCCCCCTCCCCTTCCCACGCCTCCTGCCCCCAAGCCCTCTCCCTCCCACACTTCTCCCTGCTCTCAAATGTTGTGGTTGTGTGCTTCCCCTTCTCTCCCCATCTTGTGTTCCGCTCCCTCTTTTTGTATATTTTGTTTGTCTGGTTGATTTGTTTGTGAAATAAATGTTAGCTCTTTCACGAGCCTCGATTCAGTATACAAATAATAATAATAATAATAATCCCCAGTTCTGTAGCAATATGTTAGGTCCGGTTGTATTATGGCCTCTGGCCAAGAGGTGATAAAGCAAACATCTTTACCATTGATCAATAGATGGACTTAACAGAAAAGTGATGGAGATATGCTAACCGGTGTGGGAAACAAGAAACTGATGTTTCGGACGTTAACCCTTCATCAGAGTAACAAAGTTATGTTAATTCCATCCATTGTACAACCTGTCCACCGACATGGATCGATCGACCCTAGCCTTCATGGGTAAGAATAGTTCCTCATACTACTTCATTAACAACCCCAATTATTCTTTTTTGTGGGGTCGACTGAGGAATCTTTTTTGGCCCAAGTCATTCACGAACCGTGCGGCCAGGTATTACGTTTGATTGAAAGTGATCTGGGCAGAAATTGGTAATTTGTTCATGGTGTTAATTAATTAAATTAGTAATTTGTAATTCAACTTCGCTTTGTAAGACACCGAGGGATATTTCCACCAACTAATGATAGCAGACAAGACATCTAACTTAACTTCCATCCAACCCAGGGACGGAGCACACTGTGATGCAACAACCTGACTGTGAAGCACCAACCAGACAGTTTATAGTCGGGTCTGGAATCAATCCCAGACGAGGCAGCTCCAAAGTAAGTGCGCTACCTTGGTACCCTCATGTAGGGCTAATGCCCATCCATAACAGTTGGCATTTTCGATTTAGCCAGAATTTTTAAGGATTAGAGTTTGATAATACACCCTTCCCCTTGTATAATCTACCCCACTCTTTCATATTTAAATCCAGTAACTTATTAGGTGTCGAATCTTGCCATATATAGGCAATTGTTTAATGTAATCATCCAATTATTGCCATTTCCACATTGACTCAATGATAACACAAGCTGAAGCATTTTATGCGATTTCAGGCAATTCTGGATAAAGAACACGCGACATATTCTGCAACTGGAAACTCCAACGACAAGGTTGATGAAGAATTGGATGAAGACGAGAACTGAGTGCACTTGAAGTTTTCAGACATAAACGTTGTTTGATTTGTGGGTCTGTTGATGTTTGATAATTATTGAAATGGAACATTTATTTACTGCAAACTTTCACCTTAGTGCTTTGCAGCTGGAACACTGCATCGCAGAGTAAACTCTCCCTTGGTCAGCATATTGTCTGAATTCATTTCGTTTTTAAACATCTTGTCGATTTTTGGAAAACGTCGGTGCCAGTGTTGCTCAAATTGCACTTTTCCTGTAGAACCATGACCTAAGTACGTATATAAATATATATCAATGGAGAACCACCGTCTTCTAACAGTTTGTGAGAATCATGTCATCACAGTAAATTTGGCTTCACATAGAAGGGAGAGGTTCGTCCGTTCATTGAAATAAATGAAAAAGAACGATGAAAAAAAGTTAATTCCAGCAGAAGCATTCGTCTGCATTGGTGGCACAAGCTATAATGGTGTAAAATTTATTCGCCATAAAATATCACAAAGCGCAGATGTTTCAGACTTCACCCCTTTGCCAGAGCAAATGAGGCTCGAAGGGAGGATATGATGGAATAACTAGAACTGGACTTGGTAAATTGCATGCCTCCGCCAGGCTGAGCAGTTTACGTTTTGTATCCCACCGATAGGCCGGATCTCGATCCAGACCTGAACGAAAATCTAATCAGCTTGTCTTCTAGCCGAACCAACTCATCAAACTAGTTTTGTCATAATTCGTCCACAACTTTTTGAAATATCACGATACATATATATATATATATATATATATATATATATATATATATATATATATATATATATATATATATATATTATGCTTTTCACGCGACCCTCCTTCCGCTACCAAGGGGAGATTAAGCCCCTTGTTCTTTTTGGGTCGGCGCAACCGAGAGACTTGAGTCGCCCCTCCGGGCCGATGCAAGGTAGGGTTTCGGGACAATTCTCACACGTACCTAAATACCTGCGCCGCCGCGGAAGCGGGGATCAAGCCTTGCACGAGCCACGCATACCACGTGGTCCGTGCAGTTACGTTTGGTATTGGAACCCGATTAGAGCAGTTTTATTCGTACCACGCTTAGTCAATGATGGAAAACACAAAAGCGGTAGAATCAAAGGAAGAACACAGGTTTGATTATTATTCACACTATTATGTACAAGGATCGGTAGAAAGCAGAGACACAGAGCAGCCTTATACAGTCTTAACTTCTCCAGACACGGGCCCGATCACACTCACAGGGGGAAATGAAGGAAAGATGATGTTCAGGCGCTGAACGCGCCGACTTGGTCGTCCAGGAACGGCTTCGCCCGGCGTGGCTCTCCCCGGTCACAGCACGTCACTCGATGAAGGCAAGCAGGCGGTGGGAGGGATCCTTGCAGCGCGTCTCTCGAACAAAATGCAGAGCAGGCACGCGGGAGGGAAATGTACGCGTCTCTCGCCAGGCTTGGCGGTTTCTCTCAGCGTGATTAATTAACAGCACGCTTTTACTCGTGGAACCCAATCGAGATTCTGCCTCAAGCTCAACCGAGCGTTTAAGTTGTAAGAGTGCCTTATTACTTGGTTCATGCGCGTCTTCTCTCAGAACTCGTTCAACAAGCGCCTCTCCCTTCTCATAACTCAGTCATTCATCACGTGCCTCTCCTATAACTCAACTGGGGTGGGGGCTTTGCACAACGGGTTATATTGCCAACCCCCTTAGCTCTCTCGAATGTTCTAACCACGCCTTTTGATGCAGTGACGCAGCCACTCCCTTCGAGCCCTTACCGTCGGCTTCTCCTCCGCCCTCCTTCGGTCTTGCCTCGACTTGCCAGGCCTGCCTCGTGTTAATTTGCGCCAAAAGCCAAAGGCGGCATAAGGCAATGAAAGGACCTAACTCTCATTATTCTACTCAACGCAAAACTAACACAGGAAAAGGACTATGCTTACATTTACTAAGACATAACTGAACTATCGCGAGGCTACGTGTTGTTGTGTGACTAAACTATGAGGGGGAAAATTCACCTTTATTGGACAAACTCAAAACTGCAACACTATATATATATATATATATATCAGTTTTTGGCCTATCTCTCAATGGTGAATAATCACTTTTAAAAAATTCTGATCCGGATCGAATCTTCACAAAAATTGAATAAATTCTTTCTCGTCACACACCCAACCTGTCCACCAAGTTTTGTCCGAATCCGTCCATAACTTTTTGAGATATCTTGTTCACAAACATACAGACAGACAGCCAGCCAAACAGGGATGAAACCATAACTTCCATCCACCTACTACGGCAGCGGAGGTAACAGACAAATCAGTGCTTGAAGAAATTACACCATGAAGAACTCATGCTAAAACATAAAGAATCATACTTTGGGCCAATATGGGCCATTATGCATGTAGGAAACGAAAGTACGGAGAAATCAACCATGCTGGGTATGGTTGGAGGAACAAGAGTAAGAGTCAGACCTTGTATGTGCTGGATGGAAGGGTTAAAGGCTGCAACCAAGCTCTCTTTTGGAGCTTTGGGAATCAGTGCAGGATGGGGATGTTTGGAGAAATCTGATCATGAATGTCACCTGAAGTCGGTCATGACATGACAGAATGAGATAACTAGAGAAAATAGGTAGATAAAACAATTTTGATCCAAGCTTTGCACAAAGTCGACTTCTTTAAATACCGACGTCTTTCCTGGAAGTCCGAGCATTGTCCATGTGTTTTATACCTTTCCCACCTCTCTCCACTATCATATGTTTTATATGTCAGTTTGTGTTTTTTGTGATTAATGTTAGCTCTTACACGAGCCTCGATGTTGTATACAACAAAAAAAATAATCCAAAAACCACAGCTCAAGCATTTGTAATTACTACATATTTAAGATAATCTGGTCAGGGTTCGAAATAAGCGCTGGCCCGGGTGCCAAATGCCACCAAAATAACGTTTGGCCACAAAAATTTGGCCCTAAATGGCCCATTTGACCACTTATCAAAATCGTCGATGTATTCGGTTGTTAGCTCACCTGGAACGAAGTTCAGGGGAGCTTATGCGATGCGATGGCGCGTTGTCCGTCCGTCCGTCGGTAAACACTTGAAACTTCTCCGAATGAGAAGTGCATTTCGCTGAATTATATTGTGACCAAATTTGGCACAAATGATATTTGTTGTGTTGTGATTAAAGTTTGTTCACGGCATTAAAAAAAAGTTGAGGTCTAAGGGGGTCTACCGGGGGTCAAAGTGGATCCAGGTTTGATCCCCCAAAATAGGAATTTGCTTTTTCCTCTGAAACACATACAATTTCGATGAAACTTTACCACAAGCATCATCATCTGTGATGTACCAAAGTTTGTTTACGGCATTAAAAGAGATCGGGGTCTAAGGGGGTCTACCGGGGGTCAAAATGGATCCAGGTTTGATCCCCCAGGATAGGAATTAGCTTTTTCCTCTGAAACTACACACACTATTTCGATGAAATTTCTCCACAACCTTCACCACCTGTGATGTAACAAAGTTTGTTCCTGGCATTCAAAAAAATCGGGGTCTAAGATGGTCTATGGGGGGGCGGGAGGCTTGCCCCCCAAAATAGGTATTTGCTTTTTTTTCTCAGAACTTACACACTCGCAATTTCGAGGAAACTTCACCAAAACCTTCATCATCCGTGATGTACCAATATTTGTTCAAGGCATTGGAAAAATTGCGGTCTGAGGAGGTACACGGGGTCGGAGGCGGGAGGGGGGGGCGGGGGGGGGTTGCCTGTCCCAGCCTTGGGAAGGTGTATATATAGTAGCTTGAGCTGTCGTTTTACCTTGTGACGTTTTTCTTTGGCCAATTGAAATGGTACATTAAAATAATAACGACAATAATTGGCAGTATTAAAAATATAAAGTGATCCCCCCTGACTGCTCCTGTGAACATATGAAAAAAAAATTGTGCCATTATAATAACGGTAATCCCATAATCATGATTAATCTAACCAACACCGCCAGCCAAAAACAAACTCGCGCAAACAGCTTATCAGGTGTGTCACATTATCAACTAGATGGTATTCATAGAATACTTACCCTGCGCAGTCAACTTGGTGTGGGCCAACTCTTCCATTATTGAACGTTTCTTTTTTTTTGATCCAATATGGCTGCCAGACCACGTGAGCGATGACATCATAAATTTATATTCGTAAATAATTGTTGCATGGATCATGCTCAATAAATTTCAAACTGATCAAACTAAGCGTTGTCCCTGTCGAATTATGACGTCATAATTATGGCACCAATGACGTCATCGTTAACAACATCGTTAAGCTATTCCCCATGTGGAGTTATTAGTCCCCTACCGGTGTACAACGGAGGGGACTATAGGTTTGCACGCCGTCCCTCCGTCCGTCAGTCAGTCCGTCAGTCCATCACGCAAAGAACAGTTTTCCGGACTTTTTTTCTAAACGCTTAATGCTAATGATTTCAAACTTGGTACATGGTTTCCTCATGATAAGTTACATGTCAAGTTCGAACTTCACGACGTTTCGATCATTTTTGACAAAGTTATGGCACTTTGAACTTTGGGAATTCTGATAATTCTGATGCTCCTTAACTCAGTGCCATTTTAAGTTTTAATTTCCTTTAAAAAACAATTTCTCTGCAATAATAGGACCGATTGAGATAAAAATTTTTACCATATGATGGACTCGGTCTGTAGAATATTTTAATCGTAATTATGACGTCACAGGTCACGTGGTTTGGCCGCCATATTGTTTTTCGTGAAAACACGAAAACCGCTTTTTCTCTGCAACGGCTGAACAGATCGACGCCAAACTTTGCAGGCGGAATCGCATACCCATGACGAACAAAAAAGTTAGTAAGCATGACGTCATGCGTCACATAGTTTCAGAGTTATGACGTTTTTAAGCATGAACCTTTAAAACCGAGCTCTTCCCTCATTTTTGATCCAATCGAGGGGAAACTTCACAGATCTGTTCAGCACTAAAATGTCCTTTTGGAATTTGCGATAGGGCACGTGGTTTGGCAGATATCGTTGATTAAACGCAAATTTTTTTTTTTATGGATATCTCTTGTTTATTCTGGAGTTCTCCTCAAGCCGCACTGCGCGTCCTCAGCCTCGTCTCGCGAACGTCAACAGCGCGACACAGCACGCGCTTTCCGGAGGGGCGGAGCCAAGCCGAGCAACATATATATACACAATCATCGATCATTGATCGTGACCAGGAAAATATAATAAATTACTGATGGTTTCAGAGTTATGACGTTTTTAAGCATGAACCTTTAAAACCGAGCTCCTCCCTCATTTTTGATCCAATCGAGGGGAAACTTCACAAATCTGTTCAGCATGTCAGTCTACTAAAATGTCCTTTTGGAATTTGCGACGGGGCACGTGGTTTGGCAGATATCGTTAATTAAACGAAAATATTTTTTAAAAAGAAGAAAAAAAAGGATATCTCTTGAATCGCTAGTACCTCAGACCGTGAGTTGGTAATAATTTATATAATTCACACAGTGCAATACGTGCAGGCCGCTCCACGGAGCGACATTGCGGGCTTATCAATGAGGCGAGGCGTGACACGTGTCTCAGCATACCTCAGATCAAGTTTGAAAACCAGCATCAACCGTGCATAAATTTGCATATTCGATCATTTTTGACAAAGTTATGGCACTTTTAACTTTGGTAGGGGACATGTATTGCAGCGCAATACTCAGAATGCTTGTTTTCAATGAGCCACGTTTCAATTTTTTCAATGCTGACACGGCACACACTTTACTTTACTGAAATGCAGACGCAAATGTTATATTTTCGTCAAAAATCGTCGGAATTTCGCCAAATCTGTTTTGCTTATGTGTTAATATACCTCAGCGATTGACAAATCTGAAATCTGAATTTTATTTAAGGTCAAAATGACCCCATAAGGTCGCTTCGTACTTTGCCTGCTCGTCATGTGCAGTGTGATAATTAAGTCCATGCCCACACAATAAGACTTCTTCTTCACGCAATAACAACTTCCAGCTTCCAGACCGTACATCCAATCATCTTGAAATTTTGCACACTTGTTACACTTCATTATCTCTACTATAATATAAAGTTTCACGTCGATCAATGAAGCGGTTCAGGAGTTATAATTCTTTTAAAATATTTTCGTTTAATTACTTATATCTGCCAAACCACGTCACCTATCACAAATTCCAAAAGATCATTTTAGTAGAACGATATGCTGAACACATCTCTTAAGTTTCTCCTCGATAAGATTAAAAATGAGGGAGGAGCTATGTTTTAAAAGTTTATGCTTAAAAACGTCATAACTCCGAAACAATGTGATGCATGACGTCATGCTCGCTGACTTTTTTGTTCGTCATGGGTATGCGACTCTGCCTGCAAAGTTTAGCCTCGATCTGTTCTGTTCAGTCGTTTTGGAGAAAAATGGATTTTAGTGGTTTTTCAGGCTTTCCACTCAAAACAATATGGCGTCATTATAATTTTATTTCTGCATCAATTTATACCGTGAAGATGCTCAATAATCTTCATCCAGATCGGATAAAGTTTTTTACTTGTCGAATTATGACGTCATAACGGCGGCACCTATGACGTCATCATTCACATATGTTATTGCGCATGGAGAGTTATATGCAATGAGACCTGTCTCAATTATTTATGTGCAGCGGTTTTTGAGATTATAGTGGTGCAAAGTTTTTTCCCCCAAGATGGCGCCCATACCACGTGACATGTGACGTCATAATATTCACTAAAATATTATAGAGGAGGAGGCCCTCCTATGGTGAAAATATGTCAATCGGACCAACGGTTGCCGAGAAAATGTTTTTTTTTAATGCAGACACGCACGTACGCACATACGTACGGACCCGAATGCTTTACCCTGCCTTACGCTTCGCGAGCGCAGGGTAAATAGAACGGCACTCAGTAGAGAGCATACCTCTGCCTGGTTGGCCATGTCACTCAATGGTGAAGAATCACTTAAAAAATTATACTGGCCGGATCCGGATCCGAATCTTCACCAAAATTGAATCGATTCTTCCTTGTCACACACACACAACTTGTCCACCAAGTTTCTTCCAAATCCATCCATAACTTTTTGAGATATCCCGCAATGTATCGTTTTTGGCCCTATCTCCCAATGGTGAAGAATCACTTTAAAAATTCTAGTAGCCGGATCCGAATCCGGATCTTCACCAAAGTCTAATCATTTGGTCATTGTCACATACCGGTACGCTACATCTCTGCCAAATTTCGTCTGAATTCGTCCACAACATTTTGAGATTTTTTGTTCACAAACAAACAAACTATGTATCGTTTTTGGACGAAATGATCCAATTATTATAGATACTGGGATACTGTTCAGTCGGTGTGTTCCATTATCAGATAACTTGGTCGCCAGTGGCGTCATTACCTCCGTTTTGGATAACCATAACCCAGGAACGCTGTTCATCTCACTGGTTTCAGGTAAAAACATGGTGTTAAAGCGCGGTGTTACGCGCGCTACTTGTAAGCAAGGAGGAAGCAGACAACGCGGCAATTTGTAAGAGCCTTTATTTCAAGAGCTCACTGTAACACTGAGCTGCTCAGGGCTGCGCGCCCCGTGTATATCGTGAGGCCACGCCTCTCTCCCTGGCGTGGCCCACCCCCACTTGGTGTGCGGGGTGATGTCACCACGTCAGTGCTTTCGTGTCCGCCACACGCGCCCCCCCCCCCAGAATCCCCGCGCACCTGAAGGGTCAGTTTGCGGGGCAAACGGATGACCCGGCCGAAGCGCCCCCTGGCGACTGGCGGCGTCTGGGATGCAGGGATGCCATCTGGGATGCCTCCGGCTGCAGGACCGGGGGGCGGCATGGCGGCGGGGCTGGGTGGTGCCGGGGGTCCGCCCGCAGAGGGGCGGCCCCGACGCGGGGGTCGGGCCACTGGCGGTGGATGGTCCACGGCAAGGTGGGCCGGCTTGAGGCGGTCCACAGAAACGCGGTCAGGAGTACCGCCGATGTCCAGGGTGAAGTGCTTCACCCCGGTCTCCAGCACGCGGAAAGGCCCGTCGTACGGGGGCCGCAGTGGTGTCCGGTGGGCATCGTGGCGGACGAAGACGTACTCCGCCGTGCAAAGCTCCGGGGCGACATGCGTCGGTGGGTGCCCGTGGCGTGCCATTGGCACCGGGGCGAACCTCTGGGCGGTCTCCTGCAGAGCGGAGCGCTGCTATGCCGCGGACCATGGTGCCGTGGAGTCGGGGAGGAACTCGCCCGGCACCCGCAGCGGTTGCCCGAAGACCAACTCCGCCGCGGATGCGTGCAGGTCCTCCTTGGGCGCCGTCCGGAGGCCCAGCAGGACCCAGGGGAGCCTGTCGACCCAGCCGCCGTCGCGGAGGGTGGCCCGGAGCGCGGCCTTCAATGAGCGGTGAAATCGCTCGCCCAGGCCGTTAGCCTGGGGGTGGTAGGCCGTGGATCGGTGCAGCCGGACCCCGAGCCCCCGCTCGACCGCCCCCAGAGCTCCGAGGTGAACTGGGGGCCGCGGTCGGACGAGATGTCTGAGGGGGCACCGAACCGGGCGACCCAGGTGGCGATGAACGCCTGCGCGACGTCCGCCGCCGTCGTCGACGCCAAGGGCACGGCCTCCGGCCACCGGATGGTGCGGTCCACCATGGTGAGGATGTGGGTGAAACCCCGCGAAGGGGGGCAGAGGTCCCACCAGGTCCACGTGGACGTGGTCAAACAGGCGATCCGGCACCGTAAACGGGGCCAATGGGGCCTGGGTGTGCCATGCACCTTGGCGCGCTGGCACGCGAGGCACGTCCTGGCCCAGCCGCGGACGGCCTTCCGGAGGCCATGCCAGACGAATTTGTCGGCGATCAACCTCTGGGAGGCCCTCGTGCCCGGGTGGGACAGGCCGTGGATGGCGTCAAACACCTGGCGCTACCAGCCCGCGGGCACGATGGGGTGAGGCCGCCCGAGGGAGACGTCACACAAGAGGGCCGTGCCCGCACCGTCGAACGGCACCTCGGTGACGCGGAGGCCCGTGACGGCGGTCCGCAAGGCCTGGACGTCGGGGTCAGCGGCCTGGTCCGCTGCCATCCGGGCATAGTCAATGCCGAGGTGGACTGCGTGGGCGACGGCCCGGGAAAGGCAATCCGCCACCGGGTTGTCCTTCCCCACGACGTGCCGGATGTCCGTCGTGTACTCGGACACGGCCGAGAGGTGACGCTGCTGCCGGGCCGACCACGGCTCGGTGACCTTGCCCATCGAGAAGACCAGCGGCTTGTGGTCGACGAAGGCCGTGAACGCACGGCCCTCGAGCAGATGGCGGAAGTGCCTGACCGCCAAGTGAAGCCCGAGCAACTCGCGGTCGAAGGTACTGTAACGGCGTTCGGGCGGGCGAAGCTGCCGGCTAAAGAACGCCAGTGGTTGCCAAGCTCCACACACCCATTGCTCGTGCACCGCGCCCACCGCGTAGTCCGAGGCATCGGTGGTGAGGGCGATCGGTGCATCGGGCGCCGGGTGCGCGAGCATGGTGGCGTTAGCCAAGGCGAGCTTCGCGCCCGCGAATGCCGCGTCCATCTGCTCGGTCCATGTAACGTCGCCTTTGCCCGGCTTACCTCGGAGAGCTTCGTGCAGGGGGCGGAGGAGCTGGGCGATACGGGGCAGGAACCGATGGTAAAAGTTCACCATGCCCAGGAACTCCTGCAGCCCCCTGATCGTGCGGGGGCGCGGAAACCCCTTCACCGCCTCCACTTTGGCCGGCAGGGGGACGGCTCCGTGCCTGGTGACGCGGTGCCCCAGAAAATCGAGTTCGGCGATGCCGAACCGGCACTTTGCGGGGTTCACAATCAGGCCATGCTGGCCCAGGCATTCGAAGAGCGTGCGGAGGTGGTGTAGGTGCTCTTCGCGGGACGCGCTGGCGACGAGGATATCGTCCAGGTAGACGTATACAAAATCCAAGTCGCGCAGGATGCTGTCCATCAGCCGCTGGAATGCCTGAGCCGCATTCTTCAGACCGAAGGGCATCCGCAGGAATTCGAAGAGTCCGAACGGCGTGATGACCGCCGTCTTCGGGACGTCCTCCGGCCTGACGGGGACCTGATGGTAGCCGCGTATGAGGTCCACCTTCGAGAAGAAGGACATGCCCGCCAAACGGGCGGAAAAGTCCTGAATGTGGGGGACGGGGTAGCGGTCGGGGGTAGTGGCGTCATTGAGACGGCGATAGTCCCCGCACCGTCGCCATCCCCCGCCGGGGTTCGGCACGATGTGCAGCGGCGACGCCCAAGCACTCTCCGAGCGCCGAACGATGCCGAGTCGCTCCAGGGTAGCGAACGCCACTTTTGCTACTGCCAGCTTCGTCGGCTCGAGGCGGCGTGCCCGGGCGTAGACCGGTGGCCCGACGGTGGGGATGTGATGGGCCACCCCGTGCTTGACGGCCCCCGCCGAGAAGGTGGGCCGCGTGAGGGCCGGGAAGCCGGCGAGGAGGCGGGTGAATTCGTCCGCTGCCGGAAGCGTACAGATCAACGTGGCCGGAACCGAACCGTTCGGCAAGCCGCTTGGCAAGCCGCTCGGTGGGCTGCTCGACGAGCTGGGCAGCGCACAAGCGAGCGAGCTGAACGTCTCGGCCTGGACAAGACGTCTGTGCTTTACGTCGACCAGGAGCCCATTTGCGCACAGGAAGTCCGCGCCAAGCAATGCCATGGGCACGTCGGCGGTGACGAACGACCATCGGAAAACCTGCCCTCCGAACCGCAGAGAGAGGCAGCGTTTTCCGTACGTACGGATGGGCGTCCCGTTCGTGGCAAGCAGCGCGGGGCCCCCGCCCGCGGCGTGCTTGTCTGATGTACCGGCAGGAACGACACTCACCTGCGCTCCTGTGTCGCACAGGTAACGGCGCCCGGATAAGGTGTCCGTGATGAACAGCAGGCTGTTCAAACGGCCGGCGCTCATTGCCACTATCGAGCGCCGGCCCGGGCTTTTCCCGACCTGTCGAAGGAGCATGGCGGATGACACTGTCGAGCCTCGGGGCCGAACTTGGCGTGGAACCAGCACCAGGTGGTGGAGCTGGAGGAGCGCGGCTGGCTCCGCCAGGCCGCTGGAGGCGGCGGTTTTCCCCGCGGTGGCGGTTTTCGCCACGGCGGTGGGCGGGGCGTGGCGGCGGCCACGAGGTGTGTAGCAGCATGCTGTGTATGCTGTGTAAGCTGATGCTGTGAATCAGCATCGGCCTCGGGATCCACGAGGTGGGCAGCAGCATCAGCCTCGAGATCCGCGACGGCCGCACCGACTCTCGCCCGCGTGTCCGAAGCCGCGAAGTACCTGTCCGCCTCGGCGGCCAATGCTTGGGGTTCCGTTAGCACGGTCCCGGCCAACGCGAGGCGTACCTGTGCTGGAAGTTGGCGACGGAAAAGCGCCCGGAATAGAGAAACAGGGGCTTCGTCGCCCAACAGCGACAGCATATGGTCCATTCGGACCGACGGGCGCATGTCGCCGAGCTCGGGGAGATCACGTCGGGGTCACCAATAAAGCGCGGTGTTACGCGCGCTACTTGTAAGCATGGAGGAAGCAGACAACGTGGCAATTTGTAAGAGTCTTTATTTCAAGAGCTCACTGTAACACTGAGCTGCTCAGGGCTGCGTGCCCCGTGTATATCGTGAGGCCACGCCTCTCTCCCTGGCGTGGCCCACCCCCACTTAGTGTGCGGGGTGATGTCACCACGTCAGTGTTTTCGTGTCCGCCACAGTGTACATGTTCAGTGCTCTATTTTCCTTTCGGCTGCAATCACAGGAATTCCCGCGAGTTGAATGTGAACAAAAGCATCACTTTTCACAAGTAAGGCAACTATATTTTATACTAGCAGAAGTACCCGGGGGAGGGGGGAGGAAGGGAGGGGGAGGAAGGGGAAGGGAGGGGCGAGAGGGGGGTTAGGGGGAAGGGGATGAGGGAGAAGGGGGGAAGGGGAGGAGAATGGAGAGTGGGGGAAGGGGAGAAGGGGAGAGGAGGTGGGGAGGCAGGAGAGCAAGGGGGTTCATGTATATGCTGGTGGGTGAATGTGGCTCACGTTTCTGAGTGAAGTGTGATGCCGATCAGGAAGAAGAAGAAGCCGTACTGCCAACTTCGCATTCCTCCGGAATTTTTTATTTATTTGTGTTCAAATGTCTGGTGATTGTTTTGAACTTATTTATGCGAATGTGTACTTGTATATAACTGTCATTAATTTTTTTTTAAAGCGTATGCACCATTGAGCGATTTTATTTTTTAAACTCCAAAACAACGATCTTTGAAAAGAATTTTTTTTTTTTCCCTAAAACACTCCCAGGCACTCACGGATGAACCTCTGAAAGTTTGACGAAGATCCGTTCAGCCATCTCTGAGAAAAATTGTGATACAGACAGACACAGACATATCTCTTATATCGTAGATGTGCCATGTGCCAAACTAAAGAAAAGGCTCCTTTATATGGTGTGTGACGTATAACAAACTATTGAAAAGGCCCCTTGATATGGTGTGTGCCATGTGACAAACGAAAGAAAAGGCTCCTTTATATGGTGTGTGCCATGTGGCAAACTAATGAAAAGGCTCCTTAATATGGTGTGTGCCATGCGACAAACTATCAAAAAGACCCTTTATATGGTGTGTGCCATGTGGCAAACTATTGAAAAGGCCCCTTTATATGGTGTGTGCCATGTGACAAACGAAAGAAAAGGCTCCTTTATATGGTGTGTGCTATGTAACAAACTACTGAAAAGGCTCCTTTATATGGTGTGTGCCATGTGACAAACGAAAGAAAAGGCTCCTTTATATGGTGTGTGCTATGTAACAAACTATTGAAAAGGCTCCTTTATATGGTATGTGCCATATGACAAACTATCAAAAAGACCCTTGAAATGGTGTGTGCCATGTAACAAACTAAAGAAAAGGCCCCTATATATGGTGTGTGATATGTGACAAACTATTGAAAAGGCCCCTTTATATGGTGTGTGCCATGTGACAAACGAAAGAAAAGGCTCCTTTATATGGTGTGTGCTATGTAACAAACTATTGAAAAGGCTCCTTTATATGGTATGTGCCATGTGACAAATGAAAGAAAAGGCCCCTATATATGGTGTGTGCCATGTAACAAACTAAAGAAAAGGCCCCCATATATGGTGTGCCATGTAACAAACGAAAGAAAAGGCCCCTCCAAATGGTGTGTGCCATGTAACAAACTAAAGAAAAGGCCCCTATATATGGTTTGTGCCATGTGACAAACTATTGAAAAGGCTCCTTTATATGGTGTGTGCCATGTGACAAACTATCGAAAAGACTCCTTTATATGGTGTGTGCCATGTGACAAACTATCGAAAAGGCTCCTTTATATGGTGTGTGCCATGTGACATACTATCGAAAAGACTCCTTTATATGGTTTGTGCCATGTGACAAACTATTGAAAATATCCCTTTATATGGTGTGTGCCATGTGACAAACTAAATAAAAGGCCCCTTTATATGGTGTGTGCCATGTGACAAACTATAGAAAAGGCTCCTTTATATGGTGTGTGCCATGTGACAAACTATAGAAAAGGCTCCTTTATATGGTGTGTGCCATGCGACAAACTATCAAAAAGACCCTTTATATGGTGTGTGCCATGTGGCAAACTATTGAAAAGGCCCCTTTATATGGTGTGTGCCATGTGACAAACGAAAGAAAAGGCTCCTTTATATGGTGTGTGCTATGTAACAAACTACTGAAAAGGCTCCTTTATATGGTGTGTGCCATGTGACAAACGAAAGAAAAGGCTCCTTTATATGGTGTGTGCTATGTAACAAACTATTGAAAAGGCTCCTTTATATGGTATGTGCCATATGACAAACTATCAAAAAGACCCTTGAAATGGTGTGTGCCATGTAACAAACTAAAGAAAAGGCCCCTATATATGGTGTGTGATATGTGACAAACTATTGAAAAGGCCCCTTTATATGGTGTGTGCCATGTGACAAACGAAAGAAAAGGCTCCTTTATATGGTGTGTGCTATGTAACAAACTATTGAAAAGGCTCCTTTATATGGTATGTGCCATGTGACAAATGAAAGAAAAGGCCCCTATATATGGTGTGTGCCATGTAACAAACTAAAGAAAAGGCCCCCATATATGGTGTGCCATGTAACAAACGAAAGAAAAGGCCCCTCCATATGGTGTGTGCCATGTAACAAACTAAAGAAAAGGCCCCTATATATGGTTTGTGCCATGTGACAAACTATTGAAAAGGCTCCTTTATATGGTGTGTGCCATGTGACAAACTATCGAAAAGACTCCTTTATATGGTGTGTGCCATGTGACAAACTATCGAAAAGGCTCCTTTATATGGTGTGTGCCATGTGACATACTATCGAAAAGACTCCTTTATATGGTTTGTGCCATGTGACAAACTATTGAAAATATCCCTTTATATGGTGTGTGCCATGTGACAAACTAAATAAAAGGCCCCTTTATATGGTGTGTGCCATGTGACAAACTATAGAAAAGGCTCCTTTATATGGTGTGTGCCATGTGACAAACTATAGAAAAGGCTCCTTTATATGGTGTGTGCCATGCGACAAACTATCAAAAAGACCCTTTATATGGTGTGTGCCATGTGGCAAACTATTGAAAAGGCCCCTTTATATGGTGTGTGCCATGTGACAAACGAAAGAAAAGGCTCCTTTATATGGTGTGTGCTATGTAACAAACTATTGAAAAGGCTCCTTTATATGGTGTGTGCCATGTGACAAACGAAAGAAAAGGCTCCTTTATATGGTGTGTGCTATGTAACAAACTATTGAAAAGGCTCCTTTATATGGTATGTGCCATATGACAAACTATCAAAAAGACCCTTGAAATGGTGTGTGCCATGTAACAAACTAAAGAAAAGGCCCCTATATATGGTGTGTCCCATGTGACAAACTATTGAAAAGGCCCCTTTATATGGTGTGTGCCATGTGACAAACGAAAGAAAAGGCTCCTTTATATGGTGTGTGCTATGTAACAAACTATTGAAAAGGCTCCTTTATATGGTATGTGCCATGTGACAAATGAAAGAAAAGGCCCCTATATATGGTGTGTGCCATGTGACAAACTATTGAAAAGGCTCCTTTATATGGTGTGTGCCATGTGACAAACTATCGAAAAGACTCCTTTATATGGTTTGTGCCATGTGACAAACTATTGAAAATACCCCTTTATATGGTGTGTGCCATGTGACAAACTCGAAAAGGCTCCTTTATATGGTGTGTGCCATGTGACAAACTATCGAAAAGGCTCCTTTATATGGTGTGTGCCATGTGACATACTATTGAAAAGACTCCTTTATATGGTTTGTGCCATGTGACAAACTATTGAAAATATCCCTTTATATGGTGTGTGCCATGTGACAAACTAAATAAAAGGCCCCTTTATATGGTGTGTGCCATGTGACAAACTATAGAAAAGGCTCCTTTATATGGTGTGTGCCATGTGACAAACTATCGAAAAGGCCCCTATATATGGTGTGTGCCATGTGACAAACTATCGAAAAGACCCTTTATATGGTGTGTGCCATGTGACAAACTATCGAAAAGATCCCTTTATATGTTGTGTGCCATGTGACAAACTTCAGAAAAGGCACATTTATATGGTGTGTGCCATGTGACAAACTAAAGAAAAGACCCTTTTTGTGGGGTGTGCCATGTGACAAACTAAAGAAAAGGCTCCTTTATATGGTTTGTGCCATGACAAACTATCGAAAAGGCCCCTTTATATGGTGTGTGCCATGTGACAAACTATCGAAAAGGCCCCTTTATATGGTGTGTGCCATGTGACAAACTATAGAAAAGGCTCTTTTATATGGTGTGTGCCATGTGACAAACTATAGAAAAGGCTCCTTTATATGGTGTGTGCCATGTGACAAACTATAGAAAAGGCTCCTTTATATGGTGTGTGCCATGTGACAAACTATAGAAAAGGCTCCTTTATATGGTATGTGCCATGTGACAAACTATTGAAAAGACCCCTTTATATGGTATGTGCCATGTGACAAACGAAAGAAAAGGCTCCTTTATATGGTGTGTGCCATGAGACAAACTATAGAAAAGGCTCCTTTATATGGTGTGTGCCATGTAACAAACTATCGAAAAGGCTCCTTTATATGGTGTGTGCCATGTGACAAACTAAAGAAAGGGCCCCTAAATACGGTGTGTGCCATGTGACAAACTGAAGAAAAGGCTCCTTTATATGGTGTGTGCCATGTAATAAACTAAAGAAAAGGCCCCTTGATATGGTGTGTGCCATGTGACAAACTATCAAAAAGACCCCGAGAAAAGGCTCCTTTATATGGTGTGTGCCACGTGGCAAACTATAGAAAAGACCCCTTTATGTGGTATGTGCCATGTGACAAACAAAAGAAAAGGCTCCTTTTTTGGTACGTGCCATGTGACAAACTATTGAAAAGACCCCTTTATGTGGTATGTGCCATGTGACAAACGAAAGAAAAGGCTCCTTTATATGGTATGTGCCATGTGACAAACTATTGAAAAGACCCCTTTTATATGGTATGTGGGATGTGACATACGAAAGAAAAGGCTCCTTTATATGGTATGTGCCATGCGGCAAATGAAAGTAAAGGCTCCTTAATATGGTGTGTGCCATGTGACAAAAGAAAGAAAAGGCTCCTTTATATGGTGTGTGTGCCATGTGACAAACTAAAGAAAAGGCCCCTTTATATGGTGTGGGCCATGCAACAAACTATCGAAAAGGTTCCTTTATATGGTGTGTGCCATGTGACAAACGAAAGAAAAGGCCCCTAAATATGGTGTGTGCCATGTGACAAACTAAAGAAAAGGCACCTTTATATGGTGTGTGCCATGTGTCAAACTGAAGAAAAGGCTCCTTTATATGGTGTGTGCCATGTAATAAACTAAAGAAAAGGCCCCTTTATATGGTGTGTGCCCCATGTGACAAACTATCGAAAAGACCCCTTTATATGGTGTGTGCCATGTGACAAACTATCAAAAAGACCCCTTTATATGGTGTGTGCCATGTGACAAACGAAAGAAAAGGCTCCTTTATATGGTATGTGCCATGTGACAAACTATTGAAAATACACCTTTATATGGTATGTGCCATGTGCCAAACGAAAGAAAAGGCTCCTTTATATGGTATGTGCCATGTGACAAACTATTGAAAAGACCCCTTTATGTTGTATGTGCCATGTGACAAATGAAAGAAAAGGCTCCTTCATATGTTATGTGCCATGCGACAAATGAAAGAAGAGGCTCCTTTATATGGTGCGTGCCATGTAACAAACTATTGAAAAGACCCCTTTTATATGGTATGTGCCTTGTGACAAACGAAACAAAAGGCTCCTTTATATGGTATGTGCCATGTGACAAACTATTGAACAGACCCCTTTATATGGTATGTGCCATGTGACAAACGAAAGAAAAGGCTCCTTTATATGGTACGTGCCATGTGACAAACGAAAGAAAAGGCTCATTTATATGGTGTGTGCCATGTGACAAACTAAAGAAAAGGTCCCTTTATATGGTGTGTGCCATGTAACAAACTATCGAAAAGGCTCCTTTATATGGTGTGTGCCATGTGACAAACTATCGAAAAGGCCCCTTTATATGGTGTGTGCCATGTGACAAACCATCAAAAAGACCCCTTTATATGGTGTGTGCCATGTGACAAACGAAAGAAAAGGCTCCTTTATATGGTATGTGCCATGTGACAAACGAAAGAAAAGGCTCCTTTATATGATATGTGCCATGTGACAAACGAAAGAAAAGGCTCCTTTTTATGGTATGTGCCATGTAACAAACTATCGAAAAGATCCCTTTATATGGTGTGTGCCATGTGACAAACTATAGAAAAGGCTCCTTTTATGGTTTGTGCCATGACAAACTATCGAAAAGGCCCCTTTATATGGTGTGTGCCATGTGACAAACTATAGAAAAGGCTCCTTTATATGGTGTGTGCCATGTGACAAACTATAGAAAAGGCTCCTTTATATGGTATGTGCCATGTGACAAACTATTGAAAAGACCCCTTTATATGGTATGTGCAATGTGACAAACGAAAGAAAAGGCTCCTTTATATGGTGTGTGCCATGTGACAAACTAAAGAAAAGGCCCCTTTATATGGTGTATGCCATGTAACAAACTATCGAAAAGGCTCCTCTATATGGTGTGTGCCATGTGACAAACTAAAGAAAGGGCCCCTAAATACGGTGTGTGCCATGTGACAAACTGAAGAAAAGGCTCCTTTATATGGTGTGTGCCATGTAATAAACTCAAGAAAAGGCCCCTTTATATGGTGTGTGCCATGTGACAAACTATCAAAAAGACCCTGAGAAAAGGCTCCTTTATATGGTGTGTGCCACATGGCAAACTATAGAAAAGACCCCTTTATGTGGTATGTGCCATGTGACAAACGAAAGAAAAGGCTCCTTTATATGGTGTGTGCCATGTAACAAACGAAAGAAAAGGCTCCTTTATATGGTGTGTGCCATGTGACAAACTAAAGAAAAGGCTCCTTTATATGGGGTGTGCCATGTGACAAATGAAAGAAAAGGCTCCTTTATATGGTATGTGCCATGTGACAAACGAAAGAAAAGGCTCCTTTATATGGTATGTGCCATGTGACAAACTATTGAAAAGATCCCTTTATATGGTATGTGCCATGTGACAAACGAAAGAAAAGGCTCCTTTATATGGTATGTGCCATGTGACAAACTATTGAAAAGACCCCTTTATATGGTATGTGCCATGTGACAAACGAAAGAAAAGGCCCCTATATATGGTGTGTGCCATGTGACAAACTAAAGAAAAGGCTCCTTTATATGGTGTGTGCCATGTGACAAACTAAAGAAAAGGCTCCTTTATATGGGGTGTGCCATGTGACAAATGAAAGAAAAGGCTCCTTTATATGGTATGTGCCATGTGACAAACGAAAGAAAAGGCTCCTTTATATGGTATGTGCCATGTGACAAACGAAAGAAAAGGCTCCTTTCTAAGATGTGTGCCATGTAACAAACTATTGAAAAGACCCCTTTTATATGGTATGTGCTATGTGACAAACGAAAGAAAAGGCTCCTTAATATATTGTGTACCATGTGACAAACGATTGAAAAGGCTCCTTTATATGGTATGTGTCATGTGACAAACAAAAGAAAAGGCTCCTTTATATGGTATGTGCCATGTGACAAACTATAGAAAAGACCCCTTTATGTGGTATGTGCCATGTGACAAACTATTGAAAAGGCTCCTTTATATGGTATGTGTCATGTGACAAACGAAAGAAAAGGCTCCTTTATATGGTATGTGCCATGTGACAAACTATTGAAAAGACCCCTTTGTATGGTATGTGTCATGTGACAAACGAAAGAAAAGGCTCCTTTATATGGTATGTGCCATGTGACAAACAAAAGAAAAGGCTCCATTATATGGTATGTGCCATGTGACAAATTATTGAAAAGACCCCTTTATGTGGTATGTGCCATGTGTCAAATGAAAGAAAAGGCTCCTTTATATGGTATGTGCCATGTGACAAACGAAAGAAAAGGCTCCTTTATATGGTGTGCCATGTGACAAACTATCGAAAAGGCTCCTTTATATGGTGTGTGCCATGTGACAAACTATCGAAAAGGCTCCTTTATATGGTGTGTGCCATGTGACAAACTAAAGAAAGGGCCCCTAAATACGGTGTGTGCCATGTGACAAACTGAAGAAAAGGCTCCTTTTTATGGTGTGTGCCATGTAACAAACTATCGAAAAGGCTCCTTTATATGGTATGTGCCATGTGACAAACTATCAAAAAGACCCCTAGCAAAAGGCTCCTTTGTATGGTGTGTGCCATGTGGCAAACTATAGAAAAGACCCCTTTATGTGGTATGTGCCATGTGCCAAACGAAAGAAAAGGCTCCTTTATATGGTGTGTGCCATGTGACAAACTATTGAAAAGACCCCTTTATGTGGTATGTGCCATGTGACAAACGAAAGAAAAGGTTCCTTTATATTGTTGTGGATATGAGAATGTTTTTTTTTTGTTGTTGTTGTGTAAATTGTTGTAAAAATATCGCCCTCCTTACTCCAGTTATGTATAAAGGTCAAAGTGCGTACCGTAATTAGTTCATAAGCACTCACGTTAGCCAATAATAGATTTCCCCCTTGTTGACAGTTATTTCCTTATTCTGTGTATTTGGCTAAGGATTTGTCTTCCATTCATTTGACACTCCACTGCACTGCATTAAATAAAGTAGATCCCTCCGACATGGCATCTTCAAAGTGCCAGGTTTGTCAGGTTTGCTGCAATTGCCAACTGCATTTGGGGCGGTTTTCTTCATTCGCCATTGCTGCCCTTTGGCTGGGGCTAGCTCGAATCGCCCCAAAACCACCATTGGCCACGAGGTAAGGTCGGGGAAGAAGGGCGTGTCTCCACCTCGTCATGGAGGGGAGGAGTGAACCAGCCCTTGCCGACCAACCCAGAACGAGGGGTTGGCTTTAGAGGGCAGAGAGAGAACGTTTGGGGGAGGTTCGCAAAAGGGTCAAGGGTGGGGCTTATATAACCCGAGGAAGACGCCCCCAGAAGAGTCGAGGAGGGAGGGGATCAGATCACAGACAAGCCAAAAGAGAGTCCTGGAGTTTGTGAGAGAGGGAGAGAGAACCCGTCACGCCAGACCCCCCACCAGCAGCGTTGGCTCCACCAAGCAGCTCCGACCCGTTACCCCGCGCACACGACAGGATCGGTGGCATCGGCGGCGGTCGAGGTCCAGCCCGACGTCCCGTGCGGGATCAAGCTCCAGCCAGCTCCGTGCCTTCCTCCCCCTCCAGCCACCCACCTCCTTCCAGCCAATCCACTCTGCAATTCCCCGTGTGAGTCCATCTTTGTTTGTTCTGTCCAGGGTATAAGTTAAGACTGCCATAGATAAGCTAGTATTTTCACTGTGTCTTTCTGGTCCGTCCCTCTTTCTGCTTTATTTTCTTATCTTTCCCTCTTCCTTGGTTTCTTTCAATCCTGTAAATAGTAATAAATAATAATCGTATTTCAAACCTTTCTGTCTCCTTCTTCTTCTTCACATCCGTGTCACCTTTGTCTTTTCCCTCTTGAATATCTGTGGCGCGATTTTGGCCAACGTTCAGGAATCGGGTTAGTCGGGGTAACTGTTCGGGCGCGGCGGCCATCCGCTCGGCAAATCCAGTAACATCTTATCCGCGTCCGTAACAATTGGTGTCAGGAGCGAGAACGGACCTGAAGCGCTTAGTGCGCTCAAATTACGAGTGGGCCGAAATTTGTTTTATAAAAACTTAAATTTGAAAATCGTGCCATGGACAATCAAGGCGATCGGATGCAGGTGGGGGCAATAGAAGAGGGGTTAGGGGTAACCCAGGATCAGAGGGAAGAAAAGGAGGCGAGAAATGAGGAGGTGGTTGAGGAGGTGTCAGGCGCGCAAAATGGCGCCCTCGCGCACGTGGGTGTAGCGGCACCAAATTTAGCCACGCCCGTGGTCGCAGCAGCCAAGCCCGAGATGCCAGGGTACATGCAAGCCTTCATGGCGCAATTCATGAAGGAAGTAAGGGAAGTAAAAAACTAAACCCGGGAAACGAAAGAAATAATGGGCGCCCAAAAGAATGACATCAATAAAATAAATGGGAGGATGGATACAATGGGCGGTCGATTGGAAGAAACGAGGGCTCAGGGTGAGCAAATGGAAAACAATATGGGAAATAAATTTGAGGGGTTAGACAATAAATTTGAGGGGTTAGACAACGGGATAAAAGAGGTGAAGAATGGGTGAACGGGGCTAGAAGATAAGATGGAAGGCAAATTGCGGGAAATAGGGGAGCAATCCGCCCAGGGAATCAAACAGATGGGGAACCAGATAGAGGAGGTGAAAGTCGGGTTAGAAGGTAAATTGGATGCTCAGAGGGATGAATTAGAACAAAGGAGGGCGGCATCTACCAGAGAGATGGGAGAAATGAAGGAGGAAATAAGACGAGGTGTGAGCGAGGAGGTCTCGGGGGTACGCGAGGAGGTAAAGCGAGGTGAGAAGCGTATGGAGAAAGAGGTGAGGAATAATACGGCTAGGTTACAGGGGGGCATAGAGGGTCTGACGAGGGGAGTAGAACAGCTGACAGTGGGACAAAAGGAACTCGTGGACCAAGTGGAAAAGAACACTGCAATAATCGGGGGGTTAAAAGCGACACAAAAAGACATCAAGAACGAATTAATAGCGACACAGAAGGAATGTCAGATGGTACATGAGGGGTTGACGAAGAGGTTGGAAGAGGTGACAGAAGTAATGGAGACGAAGGACCGAGAGGTGAGGACGCACATATAAACGGTTAAAGTGGCGTTGGAGGAAGAGATAGAGGGGGCGCACCGGGAGATGAAGGAGGTAAAGGAAAAATTAGAGGAGGTGGAACAAGGGGTGATTGAAATTAAGAAGAGACGAAGGGAAACTTCCGTTTCCGGTCTTGCTGGTGAGGGTTCGTTTATTCGCAGCTCCACACACTCTCCATCGAAATCGAAGTTAAGTAATTGTTCCCATTTGTATTTTCGTTATAACTGTATTTCTTTTATGGTGTATGTACGTATATTGTCCCGACAAAGAGTTTCGGTGCAAATCTTTCATACCTGTATTGAAAATCGTGTTAATGCGTGTCGTCTTGAGGCCTTGTACAGTGTACACTGTCCAACCTTGAGGCTTTGTTTTTCTCTCAGCGCCTGTCGTTTGTGATCCAATAACTTTCGTTCTATGTTTTCGCAGTCTTTCCACCCCAAAGCCTACTTCCTTATAGTCAGAGAGCCTACTACACTCTATTTCAACCCATAGCATACAAAAGGTTTGACCCCCTAGAGTTGTTGGGGGTATCAAGCTGAGTAAAAAAAAGTATGTAAGATTGACCCCCCCCTGCTGGAACTAGTCACCAGACCCCCCTAAAATGACCCCAATAATGGGTTATTTCAACCCATCTCATACATGGACCAAATTTGGTTACAATATAGTGTCATGTCAGGACATTACAAAAATGTCAAATCTAACAACTTACCCTGCTGGAAAGGTGATGTTAGACCCCCCGCAAAGTACCCCCCAAAATGGGTTATTTCAACCCATCTCATACATGGACCAAATTTGGTCACAATATAGTGTCATGTTAGGACATTACAAAAACATCAAATCTAACAACTTACCCTGCTGGAAAGGTGATGTTAGACCCCCTGCAAAGTGCCCCCCCCTAAAAACGGGTTATTTCAACCCATCTCATACATGGACCAAATTTGGTTACAATATAGTGTCATGTCAGGACATTACACAAACATCAAATCTAAC
This sequence comes from Myxine glutinosa, assembly GCF_964187855.1. Taxonomy (NCBI): domain Eukaryota; kingdom Metazoa; phylum Chordata; class Myxini; order Myxiniformes; family Myxinidae; genus Myxine; species Myxine glutinosa. The sequence goes on along the minus strand of NC_136262.1, from coordinate 205,971,921 downwards.
AACTTACCCTGCTGGGTAGGTGATGTTAGACCCCCCGCAATCTCCTATTGCATATACGAACCAAATTTGGTCACGATGTACAAATATAACAAATCTAACGTTACCCTTCTGGAAAAGGTGGGTGATGTTAGACCCTTCCTCAAAACAATCTACACACAAAATACATGATACTTCAAATATATAAACTCACCATCAGTCAATGAGGATTACTATTTATTATCACAAGACTCAAACATAAACGAAACATGACTTCCTGTCAGCAACAGAGCTCTTATTTTAGGGAAGACATCATGATTTATCGTTGTTTTAAAATTCATTTAAAACAATAAATGATACAGGAATAGGTCATTGGTGTGGTCATCAGCATCATCATCAGCGTGGTTTATTAAGTTTATTAAGGCTACACAGAGAGAAATGTTTACACAGCTTGTGTACAATTTTACACATTTCTGATGTTAAAATAGAACTCCAAAACTGTTATGTAAACATTTACATAGGACCTGATATGTAAAATTTTACTAATTAATTATGTTAAGTTTTACATAATTCATATGTAAAAAAAAATTACATATCTCTTATGTAAACTTTTTGCACAGTAATGCATTTCTGCGCATTTCAAATAATGTTTGATTGTTAAACATTTTAATATCCTCTAATGTGGAACAAATATCAACTTTGTTATCATTATTAACCAAAAGAAGAGGGGAATGTCAAGAGGAAAACATAAATTCTTCAGATTAAGTTTCCATACTTACTATATGAAAGCATGTTGCTTAAAAACTGGAAAATCTAGAATATGCAGTTCCTCAAGGAGGGGCTCGTTCAGTATCTGTGAAAGTTAAATACAAAATGTATTTGCTATTTGACCATATAATGCTCATGAAATTTAGGATAGTATGCCTACAAGTCAATCATCTCTGATTGGTTTCATTCAGGCTTCTATTATTATATTATATTTGATCATGTCATGCTATTATAAGTGCATCAACAATATTTTATTGGTTGTCCTCTATTGGCTTCCGTAGTTTACAAAAAATATTACCAAGGAGGGCCTAGCAAGGTCATTTGCATACTTTTACTAAACTAGGGGCATTAAATGATGATGTATGTCAATGTACAGACATGTCTTAAGCTGTTAAGTTGTTACATTTGATAATTTGTAATATCCTGATGACATGATTGTGACCGAAGTTGGTTCATGTAAACGATGGCTTGAAACAGGGGTACTTTGGGGCCGGGGGGGGGGGGGGGGGGGGGGTCTAACATCACCTACCCAGCAGGGTAAGTTGTTAGATTTGATGTTTTTGCAATGTCCTGACATGACACTATATTGTGACCAAATTTGGTCCATGTATGAGATGGGTTGAAATAACCCGTTTTTAGGGGGGGGCACTTTGCGGGGGGTCTAACATCACCTTTCCAGCAGGGTAAGTTGTTAGATTTGATGTTTTTGTAATGTCCTAACATGACACTATATTGTGACCAAATTTGGTCCATGTATGAGATGGGTTGAAATAACCCATTTTGGGGGGTACTTTGCAGGGGGTCTAACATCACCTTTCCAGCAGGGTAAGTTGTTAGATTTGACATTTTTGTAATGTCCTGACATGACACTATATTGTAACCAAATTTGGTCCATGTATGAGATGGGTTGAAATAACCCATTATTGGGGTCATTTTAGGGGGGTCTGGTGACTAGTTCCAGCAGGGGGGGTCAATCTTACATACTTTTTTTTACTCAGCTTGATACCCCCAACAACTCTAGGGGGTCAAACCTTTTGTATGCTATGGGTTGAAATAGAGTGTAGTAGGCTCTCTGACTATTATGTAAATCTCAACTCAAAAAAACAAAAAAAAAGACATTAACTTCTCTGTGCTCATTCGTTTATTCATTCTTATTCGTTCGTTCGTTCTTCGACCACGTGTTTCTCCCCCATTTCCCCAGATAGATTGTCAAATTTCAACTCGTTATTTTATCGTCCATGCGATATTGTTTGATTATAGTTAGTTTTGGTTTGAATTTCCTGTAACTCGTAATTAATAAATCGTGTTCTGCTCCTAGTGTGTGGCCTTGTAGTTGTACCCCCGTCGGTGTTTTGTTAACTTAAGCGTGTTTTGCTTGGCTCTTGGTTTTTTCCCTTCTACCCCGAACATAATAACTGTCTAACGTTCTAAATCCCCACCCCCCCCCCCAAAAAAAAAACAACCAAAAAAAAACAAAAACATTTATTTTCTTTTCTCCACGTGTACTGTTGTCTCATCCTGTATTTTCTGTCCAGGTGTGCTGTTCGCCCCACCCCCATTATCTCCTTGCCATCCACCGTTTGCCCTGTTCATGTGACTCCTGGTGGTCCCTCTCGGCTCTCCCCCCGTTGGTATTTTTGTGCATATAAGATTGTTCATAGTTCTGTTTAAATATTATTTAAATATGTTTAACCTTTCGCCTTCTGTGTTTTATTCAGTGGTATATTACAACACGCTGTTTTTCTTCCTATTTAAAAGGTTTTTCTCAATTTCCTCTCCAACTCATTCCACTTCAAAAAAAAGAAATTCAATATCTTATACGTCTCCCTCACTACATGGTCTAAATTCACATTCATTCCATCCCTCCTCCATCGTTCTGAATCGGATTGCTAACTTGAAAATCACAACAAACCCAATTTGTTATCAATGTTCGTCTTTCATTAATCATCCACTTTCTAAACTCCCCTCTTGCCCCTCCCATCCAAATCCCCCCCCTTGCACCTACACTCCGAAACTTCCCCCTTGCCCCTCCACTCTTAAACTCCCCCCTTGCCCCTCCACTCCTGAACTCCCCCCTTGCCCTTCCCCTCTTAAACTCCCCCTTTGCCCCTCCCCTCCTAATCCCCCCCCTTGCCCCTCCACTCCTGATCTCCCCCCTTGCCCCTTCCCTCCAAAACTCCCCCCTTGCCCCTCCCCTCCTAAACTCCCCCCTCACTCCTCCCCTTCAAAACTCCCCCCCAATCCCTCCCATTCAATTCTCCCCCCATACCATTCCTCTCCAATTCTCTCTCCTCCCCCCTCCTCCTCCAAGCTGCCTCCTCCCCACTTCGTCTCCCTTCTATCTCATACCTCCACCCCCCCAAACCTTCTACTTTCCTCTGCCCCCCCTCAAACAACCCCTCACTGTGCCGCATCCCTTCACCATCAAACCTTTCATCCTCCTCATCCTTCCCTTTCTTGGAACTCTTCTGCAACATCTGAAACACTATCAACTGCTCTCCCTACCTCCCCCTCTCATCCTTCATCTTACCCTACTCCTCCCCTCCCCTGTCCTGTACGCGATGCTCCCCCTCTCTCTTCATTAACGGTATGGACCACAAACATCCGGGGCCTTCGCTCAAACCTGACTGATCTCTCCATACAGGTTGCTTCTGACAATCCAGACTTGATCTGCTTAACAGAGACTTTCCTCCTTCAAGATGTCTCTGATTCCTTAATATCTCTTCCTGGTTACTCCCTCCTCCGGTATGATAGACCTGAGCCTCGGCCTGGTGGTGGGGTGGCTATCTTTGTCAAAAACTCTCTTCCTCACTCTCCTTGCACTGCTCTCTTTCCTCCTCACCCGCAGGAGTACCTCTGGCTACGGCTTCCTCTCCGCTCCCACCTTTTGTTCATATGTGTTCTGTACCGTCCCCCAAACAGTGATGACTCCATATACATTTCAATGTCTGACAACATGGACCAACTTCTATCCACTCATCCCAACTCTCTCTTCCTCATATGTGGTGACTTCAACTGTCATCATGCCACCTGGTTGGGTGTGGGTTCCTCTCTCACCAGTCATGGCATCTCAGCAAAGGACTTCTGTGACTCACTGGGATTGACACAATCTGTCAATTTCCCGACCCGGATCTCAGCCAATGGAGTATCTTCTCTTCTAGACTTGGTTATGACAAACTTCCCTGCTAATGTCTGCTGCTCTTCTTCTGCTCCAATCGGTTCTTCTGATCATGTGCTTGTCAAAGTGGACATCTCTCTGGCCATTCTCAGAGAGCCTCCTCAGCGTCGACGAGTCTGGCATTTCACTCAGGCCGACTGGGACGGTCTTCAAGCAGCCATCAATCGTCTGGATTGGTCTCCCATCTCCACTGCCTCTGACATCAATTCTTCCTGGGAATTCTTCCAAAGCAAACTGATCTCTCTCATGCACAGATTTATCCCATCTCGCCTTCAATTGTCTTACCCTTCCTCCCGTCCATGGTACACTGAATCTTGTGGTGAGGCAGTTGCTCTGAAACAACTTGCCTTTGCCTCTTGGAAGGCTAATCCAACTGAAGGAAATCTCAGTTCCTTCCACCAAGCTCGGAACAAGTGTGTGTCTACCCTCAGGAGTGCCAGGAAGCACTATCTCTCCTCACTCAAGAATGAACTCTCAAATCTGTCTCCTTCCTCCAAATCCTGGTGGCGTCTGGTCAAATCCGTTTCTGGTGTTTGTTCCCCCTCCATCCCCTCCCTTACCTCAAATGGCCACACAGTTGACATCGCACGTGACAAAGCCGAATGCCTCAACTCTGTGTTCGCCTCGAAATCCTTAGTCCCAAACCCATCTCTCTCTGTTCCCACCTTTCCCAGTCGAACCCAACTGCTCCTGGATTCTGTGTCCTTCTCTCCTGACAAGGTGGAGGAGTTTCTGTCAAACCTCGACTCTGATTCTGCAACTGGACCAGACGGCATCAGCCCACGGGTCCTAAAATCCTGCTCTGCCGCTCTATCTCACCCTCTCTCTGTTCTTTTCACCCTATCTTTTGCTCAAGGTCATCTGCCAGCATCCTGGAAATCAGCTAACATTACCGCTTTACACAAAAAAGGTGCAAAAACAGATCCTTGCAACTACAGACCAATCAGCCTGCTCCCAATTATCAGCAAAGTCATGGAATCCATCATTGCTTCGGATATGAAATCTTTCCTCTTCTCCAATGGCTTGATCTCTGATCATCAATTTGGTTTCAGACCAGGTCACTCTACTCTGGACATGCTGCTTCTGCTGTCTCAACAATGGATGGAGGTCCTCAATGCCAAACAGGAAATCAGAGCTGTCTCCCTTGACATATCACGGGCCTTTGATACGGTCTGGCACCCAGCTCTGCTCACCAAACTCTCCTCCTATGGTATCCATGGAAATCTCCATGCATGGCTTGCGGACTTCCTCTCTGGTCGTAGTCAACGTGTGGCCCTGAATGGATTTCTCTCATCTCCCCTTCCTGTTCAGGCTGGAGTTCCCCAAGGAAGTGTGCTGGGCCCTGTGCTTTTTCTGGTCTTTATCAATGATCTCTCCGACTCTCTGGAAAATCCTCTCTATCTCTTTGCTGATGACTCCACTCTCTGCCGCTCCATTCCTCTTCCCTCAGATCGGCAGTCTGCAGCCTCCTCACTCTCTGAAGACCTGGACAAAATCACAGACTGGTCAAACAAGTGGAACATGTCTTTCAATCCTGACAAATCTCACTCTCTTACTATGTCTCTCCGAAAAGATCGACTGGACAACCCTCCCATCTACTTTCTCAACAATCCTCTCCAAGAAGTTCTGTCACTCAAGCTTTTGGGTCTCACTATCTGCCATGATCTTTCTTGGGAAAACCACATTTCCAAGCTGGCCTCCAAAGCCAGTCGCCGACTGGGCATCCTCCGTCGTGCGAAGTCCTTCCTCGGCACACCTGAGCTCCTCACCACATACAAGGCTTTCATCCGCAGCTCAATGGAATACTGTTCTCCCCTATGGGCTGGCGCTCCTGCCTCACACCTGGCTCGGCTTCACGCTGTTGAATCCAAAGCTTTCAAAATCATTGGAATCTCCCGCGATGAAGCTATCTCTGAGGGCCTTTCACTCACTCACCGCAGGCAGGTAGGTGGCCTTTCTGTCTTCTACCGACTCCTCTCCGGCCTTGCTCCCCCAGCTCTCTCTGTGCTCTGTCCCCCAAATATTCCTACAGGTCGCACAAGATCTGCCAGCAACCCTCTGATGGTTAAACTGCCGAAATCTCGGCTCTCTGCTCACCTTCACTCTTTCATTCCTCTTTTCTCCCGCCTGTGGAACAAACTCCCACACTCCCTTCAATCCCTCTCCTCCCTCCAGGTCTTTAAAACAGCTGTTCACCACCATCTCTTATCTTCCCCCATCCATAACCTTGATCTTTTCTACCCCCACTAATTCACCCCAGATCCACCTTGTTTGAAATTACAACTTCTTTCCTGGAAATCCTGGCAGTGTCCATATGTTTATACCTCTCCCACCCCCCCCCCCCCCTTCACATGCCTCCCCCCCTTCACATGCCTCCTCCCCAAAGCCCTCTCCCTCCCACAGATCTCTCGATGTCTCCATGTCTCTCGGTCCCTGCTCTCAAATGTTGTGTTTGTGTCCTTCCCCCTCTCTCCCCATCTTGTCTACCGCTCCCGATGTTATTTGTTTTATGTGTCTGTTTGTCTTTCCGTGTGATTAATGTTCGCTCTTTCACGAGCCTCGATCTTGTATACAAACAAAAAAAAAAACAAACAAAAAAAAAACTGAGAAGGAGATAAAGGAGGAGGTGATGGAATATGTACAAGGTCGGTGCTCAAATCGTGATGGTGTGCTTACTAACCAAATAAAGAGTTTGCAGATGGCAGAGGAGGAACGGGGACGAGGTGCCAAGGTGAGTGGCGATATACGTGGAAATGTATATGATGTGAGGGGAGCTTCAGTCGGCTTGGGGGTTGATTTGGATCCGGGTGTTCGTGAGAGGCCGTTGGTGAAGTGTGCGACAGGTACGGAGTGCGAAGGAGGAGGTGTGCGAGAATGTCCGACTCTGGGGTGTGTGAGGAAAAAGTGCGCGCCGAAGAGTGAGTTGGTCGTAGCGCGTGTGCGAGGGAGCACATGGAAGCGCGTAGTGGGGAGTGTTACAGAGGATGTAACGAGAGAGTGCACACCTGTGGTGAGTGTTACGGAGGGTGTAACGGGAGAGAGTGCGTGAGAAAGGTGTGTAACGGACGGGTGCATGAGGGAAGAGTGTGCTGTCAAGAGTAAGGGTGAGTGCGCGACCGAGCGTGGAGGTGAGAGTAGTGAGAGTGACACGGAGCGTGAGTTGGTTGTGGCAGGTGAGAGAGGATGTACACCTGGAATGGAAGGATGCACACCTGGAATGGTAGAGCGCGTATGGGAATGCATGCTGGAGTTGGTAGTGAGGCACATGGTTGGGTGTGCAAGTGAGAGCACACCTGTGGTTGTCACAGAGGAGGTGACCGAGGAGGGGGCGCGAAGAGGTGTGTTGGTGAGGTGTGCGAACGACGAGTGTGTGCAAAGGTGTGCGGTGGTCAGGTGTGTGACAAAGTCTGTAAGCGGAATTGAGTGTACCTGGGTGTGTTAGAGAAGGTGCAATGACAAAGAGCATGGAGACGGCTGGATGTATGAGCAAGGAACGGGCTGTGGGGTGTAAGCATGCGAATGGAGCATCGACGCTAACCGGGTTAGCGGTTAGAGCGACGTATAGCCGAATCGGGCCTTCGGTGCGAACCGGGCAGCTTTGCGTGCCGCGGGGATCCGCGGCGGTTTCGAAAGAACCGCCGTGCGAGATCCACGCCGGGCCGCGCTTTGAACGGTCGCATCCGTGCTCCACTAAGCGGAGCGGGCGGCCCTGTAGGAAGGGTCGTCACGACAACCCTTTGTGGTTGAGGCGTTCCGGCAGGTCGAAATCGGGCCATTGGACGGCTCCGTGCCGAGATGGTGCGTGGGATCTTGGCCCGGGTACGCCCCCGTCCCTGCACCGAATGCCGGACGCATCCAGCCGCCAGCACCAAGCAACCCGCATTCATTGCTCGGCTTTGCGAAGCCGAGCTTTGGAGATGAATTGGCGCACCGAGAGGCACTAGTGAGTAGACGTGTGATGAGGATAGTGTTTTGGACCCGAAATTTGAAAAAGCAAAATTTGATGATTGGCAAAGGATTGGCAGAGTGATGATTGGCAGATGATGGGTAGTGATTGGCAAATTTTTAATTAGCTGGAATTTGGTGTGCAAAATTGGTAGTGGAAGATGCCCGATGTGGTGGGATGGCAACTTTGCCATCTCTCACAGCGGGGGCAAAGGAGCACTAGTTTATGGGGTTTATGGCAGTGAAAACTAGCCCGGGAGGGTTAGGATATAGTGTGTAGGGACCTCGAGAAGATGACAATAGGTAACGGTAAGGTTTAGGTAGTGACAATGATACCTGTGGTGGGGACGCAGGTAGATTAGTTTGGATGATAATGACGTGGTATGTGCTTAGTTTAAAGGGAAGACGGGGAGCACTAAGTTAGCAGGGCAACAGGTAGTTCAGATGATGCCGTGTGTGTGGTTAAAAGGTGAGATTGCACAGGTGTGCAACTGAACAGGTGTATGGAGCAGTGTGTGAGTGAGTGATAGTGATGTGAGTTGTTCTGACCAAATGGTCCAGGAAGGAAGGGGGGTGCAGGTGGCACCAGGTGTGATTGCACAGGTGTGCAACACCAGGTGAATGGAGAACAGGTGTATGGAATAAATGGTCTGGAGTACATGGAGTATTGGAATGGATGGTCGTGGAGTGAGTATGGTGGAAACTGTGGAGTGGAGTGGATGGTGCGAAGGTGTGGATGGGGGAAAGGAGGATGGACCCCATCACGAATACCCGGGGAGGGTAGTGTAAGAGTTAGGTAGAGGGTACAGATAAATTGTGGTTGGATATTGGCATCTGTGGTGCATGGTGGAAGAATGGTATTTGGATGGGTGCATTAGTGACGTGGAAATGGCTGGGCGTGTAGCCTGTTAGTGTGTGTAGTTGGTTGGGCACTCCACCACTGTGAGGATGTCGGCCAGGTGAGGCCGCAGGTGGGCTCTGGGAGCCGGTAGAGTTGTTGTGGATGGGGCCCGAGGATCCGGAGGACGGACCCGGGTAGCCCAGTGCCAGAGGGCACCGAGGGGTGACAGAGCCAGGAGGGGCCTTCCCCAGTTAGATAGGTTTGGGTGAGGAGCTAGGTAAGCTCGGAGGCAACTACAGTGGTGGAGGTGTGCAGGTGGGTAGACCTGCTGGGAGAGCTGCACGACCCAGCCTGGAAATTGTGCAAGGGCACAGGGAGTTGCATCGGGGGAGTGAGACCCCAAATTGAGAAGCACCACAGTTTGGTCAATGGGAATTGGTTCTTAAAACCACATAGAGTGAGATTGCCAATGGTTTTGCAGGGAAAGACCCCGGGTAGTGTAAAGTGTGTTAAAGTCATTTAGAGGATAGTTAGGATTGAAGTCTCCTCGCACCATCTACATCCACTCACCTGAGATGACGTACCTCCACACCATGCCAGGTGGTTTTTGTTATTTTGTTGTGCAAATGTTTTGATTGTGAGACGCATTATGACGTGGGTGTGACATTGTGCTTTGATGTTCCATCTCTTCCTCCTTATGAGGATTGATGATGAATTGGGTGATGGCAAATTTTGGATAGAGGGATTGTGGAGACGAATTTGGTATCGGGGAAATATGGGGAAGACGAGACATTAGCGACGAATTGGTAAATGTGTAGATTGTTGTAAATATGGGGTAAGGGCAAGGGTAGAGTAGGTGACAGGGGGGGTGACGTATGGTAGGGACGAGCTTTTCTCCGCTCCGTCTCCATACGCACCTCGCCTTGCATTGCCTGTATTGATGTGTACCCTTGTGACCTTACCCCTCGCTCATCTGTCTTTTCCCCCTTTTGTCTCCCACATAAGGACCGTGCGCCACTGGGCACCGAGGGGAGCGTGCGTGAGTCCGCCATTGGGCGCCCGAACCTCTCGCAACCACAGCTGTCTGCATCGATGCACCACCTTATGGACCACATGTCTGTGGCTGAGCACCACTTATGGACCCCATGGGTTGGGGCATGGCCCCTCTGCTGGAACCGGCCATGAAGGCCCGAGATCTTGCTGGCAGACCTTGGTCACAGGGCACCGATGCCCCACAGGTGAACCACACGTAGTCGGCCCTGTGGGCCATAAATAAATAAAATAAAAATGGACACGTTTTGTGCAAGTTTTATGTCCAAATAGGCCGCCAGCAAAGAAGATGACAACACCTGGAAGATAGCAATAGCCAGCAGAGGGAGCCGAAGAGCAAGAGACCACCAGCAGGGTTTGTTGGTTTTATTTTTTTATTGAACAGTGATGACTGTGCACGAGTGGTGCTTGAGGGTGCTTTGGTGCGTTTTTGGGTGCTTTCATGGTGCATCGATGCAGGGCAGACTGTCTCCCCCCCCCCCCCCCCAAAAGAACGATCACAGGTCCTGGGTTGCATTTTGTAAATAAAGTAGAGTCGTTGTAAATAATGCGCCCCCACCGTAAATGTATAGTTTGAAGACAATTCCGCAATTCGGTTAGCTGTGGGCGTGAGTCTGTTAGGTAGGGTGCAATGGAGCAGCGGGACATATTGATTTATGTTTTAAAACTGTCACACTCAGGGTCAGGTTAAATGTAGAGGGAACTACACCTACGTGCCACACTAAAAGTCAAGGTAAGAGGCCCGGGACATGCCTAAGAGGAGGAGGGTGCAGTGTTGTGGATATGAGAATGTTTTTTTTTTTTTTTGTTCTGTAAATTGTTGTAAAAATATCGCCCTCCTTAGGCTAAGGATTTGTCTTCCATTAATTTGACACTCCATTGCACTGCATTAAATAAAGTAGATACCTCCGACATGGCATCTTCAAAGTGCCAGGTTTGTCAGGTTTGCTGCAATTGCCAACTGCATTTGGGGCAGTTTTCTTCATTCGCCATTGCTGCCCTTTGGCTGGGGCTAGCTCGAATCGCCCCAAAACCACCATTGGCCACGAGGTAAGGTCGGGGAAGAAGGGCGTGTCTCCACCTCATCATAGAGGGGAGGAGTGAACCAGCCCTTGCCGACCAACCCAGAACGAGGGGTTGGCTTTCGAGGGTGGAGAGAGAACGTTTGGGGGAGGTTCGCAAAAGGGTCAAGGGTGGGGCTTATATAACCCGAGGAAGATGCCCCCAGAAGAGTCGAGGAGGGAGGGGATCAGATCACAGACAAGCCAAAAGAGTCCTGGAGTTTGTGAGAGAGGGAGAGAGAACCCATCACGCCAGACCCCCCACCAGCAGCGTTGGCTCCACCAAGCAGCTCCGACCCGTTACCCCGCGCACACGACAGGATCGGTGGCATCGGCGGCCGTCGAGGTCCAGCCCGACGTCCCGTGCGGGATCAAGCTCCAGCCAGCTCCGTGCCTTCCTCCCCCTCCAGCCACCCACCTCCTTCCAGCCAATCCACTCTGCAATTCCCCGTGTGAGTCCGTCTTTGTTTGTTCTGTCCAGGGTATAAGTTAAGACTGCCATAGATAAGCTAGTATTTTCACTGTGTCTTTCTGGTCCATCCCTCTTTCTGCTTTATTTTCTTATCTTTCCTTCTTCCTTGGTTTCTTTCAATCCTGTAAATAGTAATAAATAATAATCGTATTTCAAACCTTTTTGTCTCCTTCTTCTTCTTCACATCCGTGTCGCCTTTGTCTTTTCCCTATTGAATATCTGTGGCGCGATTTTGGCCAACGTTCAGGAATCGGGTTAGTCGGGGTAACTGTTCGGGCGCGGCGGCCATCCGCTCGGCAAATCCAGTAACATCTCATCCGCATCCGTAACAACATGGTATGTGCCATGTGACAAACGAAAGAAAAGGCTCCTTTATATGGTGTGTGCCATGTGACAAATTATTGAAAAGACCCCTTTATATGGTATGTGCCATGTGACAAACGAAAGAAAATGCTCCTTTATATGGTATGTGCCATGTGACAAACAAAAGAAAAGGCTCCATTATATGGTATGTGCCATGTGACAAACGAAAGAAAAGGCTCCTTTATATGGTATGTGCCATGTGACAAACTATTGAAAAGACCCCTTTATGTTGTATGTGCCATGTGACAAACGAAAGAAAAGGCTCCTTTATATGGTACGTGCCATGTGACAAACGAAAGAAAAGGCTCCTTTATATGGTGTGTGCCATGTGACAAACTATCGAAAAGGCCCCTTTATATGGTGTGTGCGATGTGACAAACTATCGAAAAGACCCCTTCATATGGTGTGTGCCATGTGACAAACTATCGAAAAGGCCCCTTTATATGGTGTGTGCGATGTGACAACGAAAGAAAAGGCTCCTTTATATGGTATGTGCCATGTGACAAACTATAGAAAAGGCTCCTTTATATGGTTTGTGCCATGTGACAAACTATCGAAAAGGCCCCTTTATATGGTGTGTGCGATGTGACAAACTATCGAAAAGACCCCTTCATATGGTGTGTGCCATGTGACAAACTATCGAAAAGGCCCCTTTATATGGTGTGTGCGATGTGACAAACTAAAAAAAAGGCTCCTTTCGGTGGTGTGTGCCATGTAACAAACTATCGAAAATACCCCTTTATATGGTGTGTGCCATGTGACAAACTATCGAAAAGACCCTTTATATGGTGTGTGCCATGTGACAAACGAAAGAAAAGGCTCCTTTATATGGTATGTGCCATGTGACAAACGAAAGAAAAGGCTCCTTTTTGTATGTGCCATGTAACAAACTATCGAAAAGATCCCTTTATATGGTGTGTGCCATGTCACAAACTATAGAAATGGCTCCTTTATATGGTTTGTGCCATGTGACAAACTATCGAAAAGGCCCCTTTATATGGTGTGTGCGATGTGACAAACCATCGAAAAGACCCCTTCATATGGTGTGTGCCATGTAACAAACTATCGAAAAAACCCTTTATATGGTGTGTGCCATGTGACAAACTAACAAAAAGACCCCTTTATATGGTGTGTGCCATGTGACAAACGAAAGAAAAGGCTCCTTTATATGGTATGTGCCATGTGACAAACTATAGAAAAGGCTCCTTTATATGGTGTGTGCGATGTGACAAACTATCGAAAAGACCCCTTCATATGGTGTGTGCCATGTGACAAACTATAGAAAAGACGCTTTATGTGGTGTGTGCCATGTGACAAACTATCGAAAAGGCTCCTTTATATGGTGTGTGCCATGTGACAAACTAAAGAAAAGGCCCCTTTATATGGTGTGTGCCATGTGACAAACTATCAAAAAGACCCCTTTATATGGTGTGTGCCATGTGACAAATGAAAGAAAAGGCTCCTTTATATGGTATGTGCCATGTGACAACGAAAGAAAAGGCTCCTTTATATGGTATGTGCCATGTGACAAACGAAAGAAAAGGCTCCTTTATATGGTATGTGCCATGTAAAAAACTATCGAAAAGATCCCTTTATATGGTGTGTGCCATGTGACAAGGAAAGAAAAGGCTCCTTTATATGGTTTGTGCCATGTGACAAACTATCGAAAAGGCCCCTTTATATGGTGTGTGCGATGTGACAAACTATCGAAAAGACCCCTTCATATGGTGTGTGCCATGTGACAAACTATCGAAAAGGCCCCTTTATATGGTGTGTGCGATGTGACAAACTATCGAAAAGACCCCTTCATATGGTGTGTGCCATGTGACAAACTATCGAAAAGGCCCCTTTATATGGTGTGTGCGATGTGACAAACTAAAAAAAAGGCTCCTTTCGGTGGTGTGTGCCATGTAACAAACTATGGAAAATACCCCTTTATATGGTGTGTGCCATGTGACAAACTATCGAAAAGACCCTTTATATGGTGTGTGCCATGTGACAAACTAAATAAAAGACCCCTTTATATGGTGTGTGCCATGTGACAAACGAAAGAAAAGGCTCCTTTATATGGTGTGTGCCATGTGACAAACTAAAGAAAAGGCCCCTTTATATGGTGTGTGCCATGCAACAAACTATCGAAAAGGCTCCTTCATATGGTGTGTGCCATGTGACAAACTAAAGAAAAGGCCCCTAAATATGGTGTGTGCCATGTGACAAACTAAAGAAAAGGCGCCTTTATGTGACAAGCCATATAACTAACACATCCGCCAAACTAATACATCCGCCAAACTAACACATCCGCCAAACTAACACATCCGCCAAACTAACACATCCGCCAAACAAACACATCCGCCAAACAAACACATCCGCCAAACAAACACATTTGCCAAACAAACACATCCGCTAAGCTAACACATACGCCAAACTAATAGATCCGCCAAACAAACACATGCGCCAAACTAACGCATCTGCCAAACTAACGCATCCGCCAACTAACGCATCCACCAAACTAACGCATCCGCCAAACAAACACATCCGCCAAACTAACATATATGCCAAACTAACACATCCGCCAAACAAACACATGTGCCAAACAAACACATCCGCCAAACTTTCACATCCGCCAAACTAACACATCCGCCAAACAAACACATCCGCCAAACTAACACATCCGCCAAACTAACACATCTGCCAAACGAACTCATGCGCCAAACTAACACATCCGCCAAACTAACACATCCGCCAAACTAACACATACGCCAAACTAACACATCCGCCAAACTAACACATCCGCCAAACAAACACACGCGCCAAACCAATACATCCGCAAGACTAACACATCCACCAAACTAACACATCCGCCAAACTCACACACCCGCCAAACAAACACATCTGCCAAACTAATACATCCGCCAAACTACCACATCCGCCAAACTACCACATCCACCAAACTAACACATCCACCAAACCAACACACCCGCCAAACCACCACACCCACCAAACCACACACCCGCCAAACCAAACATCCGCCAGACCAACACTTCCGCCAAACCAACACGTCGGGCAAACCAAGACATCTACCCAAACGAATACATCCGCCAAACCAACACATCCACCAAGCCAACACACACGCTAAACCAATACATCTGCCAAAACAACACATCTGCCAAACAAATACATCAGACAAACCAAGACATCCACTGAACGAATACATCTGCCAAACCAACACATTCGCAAAACGAAAACATCTGCCAAAACAATACATCTGCCAAACTAAAACATCAGAGAAACCAACACATCCGCCAAACCAACACATGCACCAAACCAACACTTGCACCAAACCAACACATGCACCAAACCATCACATCCACCAAACCAAATCATCCGCCAAACCAACACATCCGCCAAACCAACACAACCGCCAAACCAACACATCCGCCAAACCAACACATCCGCCAAACAAACACATTCGGCAAACCAACACATCCGCCAAACTAACACATCCGCCAAACCAACACATCCGTGAAACCAACACATCCGTGAAACCAATACATGCGTGAAACCAATACATCCGCCGAACCAACACATCCGCCAAACCAACACATCCGCGAAACCAACACATCCGCCAAACCAACACATTTGCCAAACTAATGCAGCCGCCAAAACAACACATCCGCCAAAGCAACACATCCGCCAAAGGAACGCATCTGCCAAAGCAACACATCCGCCAAAGCAACACAAACGCGACACGAACACTTCCACCAAACGAACACATCTGCCAAACCAAAACATCCGCCAACCCAACACATCCGCCAAACCAATGCATCCGCCAAACTAACACATCCACTAAACGAATACATCCGCCAAACCAACACATCCACCATCCCCAACAGATACGCCAAACCAAATCATCCACCAAACCAACACATCCACCAAACCAACACATCCGCCAAACCAACACGTTCGCAAAACCAACACATCCGACAAACCAAGACATCGACTAAACCTGCGTTCCACAACCTTTTTAGCCCAGGACCCAATAAAAAACCCAGGCATCTAGTCACGACCCATCGAACCTCCCCCCCCCCCCAACCCCCACAAACCGTCACGGAAATATCGATTGTTTTTTACCTTAATATCTTGGTAAGGGTTCGGTTCATCATCTTTGTGCAGTAGTACAATTCGTAATTGAACAATAAAGCAAAGTGACGACAATCATACCAAACACTGTCCTTATTTTGTTGTTATTTTGTACGGATCTCCACGACCATGAGGCGAGAGAGAGTGAGACCACGCCCCCCTTGAGAATGAGCAGCGCCTTCGATCACAGACACCGCCCACTTGATATTATTGTCAGCCAATCAGGCGTAAACTCCCTGCCTTGTTAGCAGCTTTGAGCAGTCCCTAAATCCCTAAGCAAGGGACTTTGGTCAGTCCCTTCGACGGAAAATCAGCCGAACTCATTACTGACTTGCTGTTGTTCATCTCGCGTTCTTTCTGGAGAAAAAACTCCCGCGACTTGTTGACATGATCATGTTTCTTCTCGGGGTGCCGTTTCAGCTTTTGCGGCCTGAGGGACTCGTTGGCCAACACATCAAGGCATATCACACACTGTGGTCGATGAACATTGTGCTTATCGATATTCAAGGTGAACCCACAGTTCAGGAACACAGGCTGATACTTTCTAGCCATGGCGAGTACCTTACACTCACAGCTCAATCTTTCGAATGAAAAGCAATGGACATTCGCGTGTCGGAAACTAAATGTATGATCTGACTGACCGGATGCACGTGCGGTAAATCACAGTACATCAGTACAGCGCGGTAGAAGAGTCCACACTATAAAGTTTGTGTTGGCGTTCGTTTGATCTCTGTTCTGTTCAGTCGGGAGAAGTAAATCGTCGATAAAGTTTTTTTCCTGCGATTTCTGAAACGATCGTGCGACCCATTGAAAATCCTTAGTGACCCAAGCATTGGGTCGCGACCCATTGGTTAGGGAACGTCACACTAAACTAATACATCTGCCAAACCAACGCATACGCCAAACCAACATATGCACCAAACCAAATCATACACCAAACCAACACATCTGCCCAACCAATACATCCGCCAAAACAACACATCTGCCAAATTAATACAGCCGCCAAACCAACACATCCGCCAACCAACACATCCGCCAAACTAACGCATCCGCCAACCCAACGCATCCGCCAAACCAAGACATCCGCCAAACCAAATCATCCGCCAAACCAACACATCTGCCGAACCAACACATCCGCCGAACCAACACATCCGCCGAACCAACACATCCGCCGAACCAACACATCCGCCGAACCAACACATCCGCCGAACCAACACATCCGCCAAACCAAATCATCCGCCAAACCAACACATCCGCCGAACCAACACATCCGCCGAACCAACACATCCGCCGAACCAACACATCCGCCGAACCAACACATCCGGCAAAACCAAGACATCCACTAAAAAAATGCATCCGCCAAACCAATACATCCGCCAAAAACAACACATCTGCCAAACAAAAACATCAGACAAACCAACACATCCGCAAAACCAACACATCTGCCAAACAAATACATCAGACAAACCAACACATCCGCCAAACTAAAACATCCGCTAAACCAACACATCCACCAACCCAAATCATCCACCAAACCAACACATCCACCAACCCAAAGCATCCACCAAAACAACACATCTGTCAAACTAATACAGCCACCAAACCAACACATTCACCAAAATAATACATCTGCCAAACTAATACATCAGACAAACCAACACATCCGCCAAACCAAGAGGTTCAAATCAACTGACGACAACCGTCGATTATGCATTCGGGCAGGTAGCATTCTCCTGGCATCTGCCAAACCCAGATTCGTCCGTCGCACTGCCAGATGGTGAATCGTGATTCATCGCTCCAGAGAACGTTTCCACTGCTCCAGAGTCCAACGTCAGCGAGCTTTACACCACTCCAGCCAACGCTTGGCATTGCGCATGGTGATCTTAGGCTTGCGTGCGGCTGCTCAGCCATGGAAACCCATTTCATTAAGCTCCAGACGAATGGTTGTTGTGCCGACGTTGCTTCCAGAGGCAGTTTGGAACTCGGTAGTGAGTGTTGCAACCAAGGACAGATGATTTTTACGGGCTTCAGCAGTCGGCGGTTCCGTTCTGTGAGCTTGTGTTGCCTTCCACTTTGTGGCTGAGCTGTTGTTGCTCCGAGACCTTTCCACTTCACAATAACAGCACTTACAGTTGAACGGGGCAACTCTTGCAGGGCAGAAATTTGACGAACTGACTTGTTGGAAAGGTGGCATCCTATGATGGTGCCACGTTGAAAGTCACTGAGCTCTTCAGTGCGGCCCAATCTCCTGCCAATGTTTGTCTATGGAGATTTCATGGCTGTGTGCTTCATTGTATATACCTCTCAGCAATAGGTGTGGCTGAAACAGCCAAATCCACTAATTAGAATGGGTGTCCGCATACTTTTGGTCATGTAGTGTATGCATGTGTATTTTGTATATATGTGTGTATGTATTTTGTATATATGTGTGAATGTGTGCGTGTATTTTGTTTATGTGTGTATGTATTTTGTATACATGTGTGAATGTGTATTTTGTATATATGTGTGAATGTGTATTTTGTATATACGTGTGGATGTATTTTTATGTGGATGTACCCCGGTTTAGAATAGGTACATCGTATCCCTGCGTGTCGTAAGAGGAGACTAAAAGGAGCAGGTCGGTCGAAGCGATGAAGAGAGGGCCAAGTTCTGGTGTGCGATAGAGCAGCTGATGGAAAACGTGAAAGATGATGAAGTTGTTGTGGTAGGAGGAGACCCAATTGGACATGTGGGAAGGAGGAGAGACCGTTTTGAGGGAGTTCATGCGGGTTACAGATATGGTGTGAGAAATGGAGAAGGTGAAAGGATTTTGGAGTTTGCTGATGGAGCTGGTTTGTTGATTTGTAACACTCAGTTCCATAAAGAGGATAATAAGTTTGTTACATACACATCAGGTGGGTCAACGACAACCGTTGACTACCTGATGGTGTGTAGGCGAGATAGGGGGCACCTCCGGGATAAACAAAGGT
Organism: Myxine glutinosa; assembly: GCF_964187855.1. Lineage (NCBI taxonomy): Eukaryota > Metazoa > Chordata > Myxini > Myxiniformes > Myxinidae > Myxine > Myxine glutinosa. The sequence continues at coordinate 205,953,158 of NC_136262.1, read as the reverse complement.
GATCCCAGGGAGGAGGCTGTTTCACAGCACCACTTGGTTGTCTGTAACATAAGGGTGAAAGGTGCGAGGAGAGCTCGGCGGGTGAAGTACCAACCGAGAATGAAGGTGTGGAGGTTGAAAGAGGTGAGAGTGAGGAAGGCATTAACAGAGAGGCTGAGTATGGCAGAGGATGATGTGGTTGAGCTTCAAAGTGGTTGGCTGTCAATGAAAGAAAGTCTTTTGGGAGTAGTTGGTGAGGTATGTCGATGGACTAAAGGACCACCGACGCACTCGGAAACATGGTGGTGGGATGGTGAAGTTGGAAAGAGGATTGACGAGAAGAGGAAGAAGTTGAAGAAGTAGCAGAAGGCGAAGGGTGAGGGGGCAGAAATGGCAGAGCATGAAAGTCATAAGGCAGCCAAGAAGGCTGCAAAGAAAGAGGTAGCAAAGGTGCAGGAGGCATGTAGGAAAATGTTCGGAGAACGGTTGGATTCGGAAGAGGGTCATAGAGCGGTATTCAGGATTGCAAAGCAGATAGCGAAAGAGAGGTGCGATGTGATGGGGTGAGTTGCTTGAAGGATGAAGTGGGACAAATCGTTGTGGACACAGATGGAATTAAAGGAAGATGGAAGAGATATATGGAAATGCTGTTGAATGCAGAGAATGAAAGGGATGGCAACATCAAGAGTAACCCAGTTTTAGGACCGGCAGAGAAGATAACTGAGAAGGAAGTTGAGGAAGCGATAAAAGCAATGACGAGTAGAAAAGCAGGAGGGCAGACGGGAGTTGTGGGAGATATGTTGAAGGCAGCAGGAAGTTGGGGTGTGAAGAGAATGACAGAGATCTGTAATCTGGTGGTGAAAGAAGGCCGCATTCCAGTGGATTGGGAACTGAGTACCCTCGTCCCTCTATACAAGGGGAAAGGTGACCCTCTACAGTGTGGCTCGTATCGAGCAATAAAGTTATTGGAGCATGGAATGAAGGTATTGGAAAGGGTGTTGGAGAAGAGGATAAGGAAGAAAGTGAAGATCGACAAAATGCAGTTTGGATTTATGCCAGGAAGAGGACCGCCAGACACGCTTTTTATTGTAAGGCAGTTGCAGGAGAAGTACATGGAGAAGAGGAAGAAGTTGTTTCTTGGGTTTGTTCATCTGGAGAAAGCATGATAGGGTTCCACGCAAAGTAGTGACATGGGCATTGAGGAAGTTAGGAGTGGAGGAATGGTTGATCAGAGTAGTGATGGCAATGTATGAGAGAGAGAGAGCGCACAAATGTAAGGACAAAGGACGGGAACAGTGGTGAGTTTGAGGTGAAGGTGGGAGTGGATCAGGGGTCGGTACTAAGTCCACTACTATTGTAGCTGTGAGGCAGGTGCTGGCTTGGAATGAAAAGGAGGGTTTACCGTGGGAATTGTTGTATGCAGATGATCTGGTGTTGATTGCGGAAAGTATGGATGGACTGAAGGAGAAGATGAACAAGTGGAAGGAATGTTTGGAGGCAAAAGGTCTGAAGGTGAATATCAGAAAGACGAAGGTGATCGCAAGTGGTAAAGCATGTGGTGAGGTGGAAAGAACTGGGAAGTGGCCATGTGCTGTGTTCAGGGTGTCGGAGTGAACTCCATTCAATGTACAATGTGTGCTGAGTGGGTTCATCAAAAATGTAGTGGTCTGAGAGGGTCATTAACCAGTGTGGCAGCTACATTCAAATGCAAGGTGTGCACAGAGGGAGCTGCATATGGAGGAAATGTTGAGTTGGATCTTGGAGATGGCATGAAGCTGGAAGGTGTGAAAACATTTTGCTACCTAGGAGACATGCTGAATGGAGAAGGTGGATCAGACTCGGCAACGGTTGCTCGAGTGAGATGTGCGTGGAAGAAGTTTCGGGGACTGAGTGGCGTGCTGACGAGGAGGGGAGTGTCGTTGAAGCTGAAGGGAAAGGTGTATGCTGCATGTGTGAGAAGTGTTATGATTTATGGGAGCGAGACATGGGTAATGAACGTAGAGCAGCAACGAAGGCTGGAAAGGGTAGAAATGCGAATGGTTCAGTGGATGTGCGGAGTATCATTGAGAGAGAGGAAGACAAATGATGAATTGCGAAAGATGATGGGAAGAGAGCCTGTGATGGATGCTGTGAAGAGAAACAGGTTGAGATGGTTTGGTCATGTGTTGAGGAAGGATGAAAGTGACTGGTTGAGAAGAGTAATGGAAATGAATGTAGAAGGAAGTAGAGGACGGGGAAGACCGAGAAAGACTTGACTAAAGGTGGTGGAAGAAGAAATGCGGGCAAGGGATTTTTTTTTTTTGTATACAAGATCGAGGCTCGTGTAAGAGCTAACATCACAACAACAACAACAACAAAAACATGTGTGTATTTTTGTGTAAATGTGTGTGTGTATTTTGTGTGGATGTGCGTGTGTATTTTGTGTGGATGTGTGTGCATTTTGTGTGTGTGTGTGTGTATTTTGTGTGGATGTGTGTGTGTGTGTGTGTGTGTATTTTGTGTGGACATGTGTGTGTATTTTGTGTATGTATTTTGTGTGTATGTATGTGTGAATGTGTGTGTATTTTGTGTGGATGTGTGTGTATGTTTGTGTGTATATTTTGTGTGGATTTGTGTGTATTTTGTGTGGATGTGTGTATTTTGTGTGGATATGTTTGTGTATTTTGTGTGGATGTGTTTGTGTGTATTTTATGTGGATGTGTGTGTGTGTGTGTGTATTTTGTCTGTATGTGTGAATGTGTGTCCTATATTGTTGCGGATCCCGGGTCTGTCGACGTACTAAGGGGGGGGGGGGGGGGGGTGAAGTCCCGGTTCCCCTCGGACACCGGATCCACGGGGTCGTTGATCGCGACTGAACTCGCGGTCGACGGGTTGCTGAGCAACTTCAAATGCCAATCCCCCAACCACGGGTAAAGGTTTATTGGTCACTATCAAATACCTTTGAGACCGCGTGGTTCAAAAGACCGGCAAATGATTCCCCTCTCGCGATTTCACACCTTATTCCAATCGAGTACGCCGAGCGGTTTTATTGCGCTGGTGTGAATCACGGTTATTATTCCACAACACCTTATTCCAATCGAGTGCGCCGAGCGGTTTTATTGCGATGGTGTGAATCACGGTTATGCTGCGTGATTTATGGGCCTCATTAAAGAGTCAAATTCGGTTCGGACTATGCTGGGCCAATGGGGGAAAAGACGTACTCGAACAGTTTGAAATGAAACAAAAAATGTACACGTCTTTTATTTATAATTCACAGAAAAAAGGACAAGAGGCAGACTTATCAATTCTTACCTATCTAAATCCCGACAGGCACCTCACACACACACACACACACACACACACACACACACACACACACACACACACACACACACACACACACACACACACACACACACACACACACTGGGAATGAATCGTACAGGTTAAACTTGTACCGAGCAACGTGCAGCCACGGACTTGGGTTCACCAGCTTCTGCGCGCAGCTCACGGTTGGTTCAGGACGCGCAGCTTGAAGAAGGTCTGCAAGACGAGTCAACACGAACGACGGTTCAGGTCGAATGAACGATTCAGCGCAGGCGACGACCTCAAGCACCACCACGAGGAACGAAGGTCGAGCGCAGGAAAGACGAACCAGCACGGAGGACAGCCAGCTCGAAGGACCACGACGAGAGGGCAGCCAGAGAGAGCAGAGAGAACTCGAAGTGCGATGGGCACCGGTTTATATCGGGTGGAAAAGCTCCCTAGAATGTTTCACAGGCTCCCATTGGCCGAGGCAATACTGGTAGATTGCCGGCGAAGTTTGCTAGGGAAGTGTCCACGACCTGATTGGTTGCTTACGTGTCCACGGCCTCTCATTGGTTGTTTGCGTGTCCACAATCTCTCGTTGGCTGCTTGCTGGTGACGTGTCCACGCCCTCTCATTGGTTACCTGCTGGTGACATGGGCGGTTCTTTTAGACACGCCTACCACAGTCGCGGTTGATCACGTGGATTGTCCTTGTAGCCACGCCTCCAGCGTCTTCCTTAAACTATGCGAAGGTTTGAAATCCTGCCTAAACTCAACGCATATCTGTTTTAATTACTACACAATGGGAAGGGAGCTAATCTTTACATTTCATGAGAAACTAGCCGAAACCCGTGGAACATCCACGGAAGGGAGGATGTGGTGTATGGATAGAGTGTACCATTATGGATGGCATAGTGGATTTCCTTGTCCGAGTAAGAGTTAGGAAGAAAGAGGAGAATGAAGAGTGCGTATATGAACAACGTATTTATTGCAATCTACTTAAATGACAACGCTACGATATACTTTTGAAAATATCACGTACCGTCTCGAAGTCAATGCCATCCTTTTATCTCTTCGTATACAACTCACTGATTTCTACCTTATCGTGAACAGGGTAAAGCCTACTTTGATAATCATGAACGGTGGCAGATGCAGGAGTTGGTGAAACGAAAGGGGGGGGGGGGGGGAGGGGCTGATCATGACCTACCCTACGCCACATGGCCTACGCCATTTGTTGAGATCATGGCCACAACGGAAACACAACAACTGGATAGGTAGGGCCTAGGCCTACGCCTACTTTTCGTCACTCGGCGAAGTACACTTTGTTTTAAGCTTTCAGAAGCTGAAGCCTTGGTATTTATTGCTTTATATGATACTGATGGGCTGCTGATCGGTTTCACTTCGTTGTAATCACAGTATATGGAAGAAATTATGGTAAACCCCCCCGATGAGGTTAGCGTACACCGCGATCGACGACACCGGCACAAATGCATGTTCAGGATTGTCCACTCAGGGGACGGCTTGCTGTCGCCTTCGACTGTCCAATCAGCGGACGGCTTGCTTCGCCTTCACCCAGCAGACGCCAATAAGATGGCGTCGCATCGGCAGTTAATCGGATGCTTTTGGGCCCCAACGTCGGCTAATTCAGATTTTTCGAGTATGGCTGTACGTGATAAACAAAGAGTGCGGTTCGTAGATCGTAAATCCATTAGTGCCGTGGGCATCGGGTCACTGGGTGCGGCGTAAAAGGGATAACAAAGTCGAGCCCTTACGCTATTATTATCATATCGATAACTTACTAATGCAGGCTACATGTTGTCGTGTAATTAACTAGAGGGGGTGTTCTTTATTACAAAACCACAACAATATATATATATATATATATATGTATATATATATATATATATATGTGTGTGTGTGTGTGTGTGTGTGTGTGAATGTGTGTGTGAATATATGTGTGTATGTGTGAATGTTGTGTGGATGTTTGCGTGTATCGTTGGTTGATAACTCCATATGCAGGTTTCAGGAGGTGGAACTGAGTCCTCTAAGCAGGACTCAAAGTGTGTGTGTGTGTGTGTTTCTTAGTATTTTCTTCTTTCTCTCTTAATGCTTAAAAAAAAAAAAGACAATGAAAGCAGCAACTGCTTCTGTGCGTTTCGATTATCAATTTGTAGTTTTACCCCTTTCCCCTTCCATTTTGGACTTCGCACCCCCACCCCCTTGATGGTTTGTGACTTACTAGAATCAGACTCTCAGTTTTGTCAGTCACCTTTGTGGTTCGATTACAAGGCTCTGAAGGAAAACAAACAAAAGAGGAAAATAAACGTGAATCAATCTGTCAATGGAACCTGATAAAGTCAATATGCGTACACGCTTATCACACTCTCAGCTATGCCTGTACCGCTTGTGTTCTAGCGAGGGAAGGGTATTCCAACATGGCAGCTGCTTGTCCTGAGAGCATGTGCTGCAGCTGCGCTCCTGTTGTATAATATACACCTCGGTGAACACGCCTCAGCACGTGTGAGGCCGAGCTTGGTTTGCACGTCCCTAACGCTGCCTCTGGATATAGAAGCAAGGCCGCGAGCTTGCAATATGCACGTGTCACACCCGTTAGCCTCATGATAGTCACGACAAATTCACACTATGTTAAAATATCTGTTCTTTACATAAAATTTTGACCCAATATTTTTTGAAACTGAATGTTCATCAAATAAAAATACTCCACTTTTAGTGACATGTATTTTAGTTCTATTTTCGAGATTTAATGACTACAGTAATCTCACCAACAGCTGAAAATTATGAAGTTAACAATTGTTTAGGAAAACGCAATAAACGTGTTAATGTGTGAAGAAATCTTTCCTCAGCAAACATTAAAATTGTTCTAGTATTAGTTTGCTGTAAGTTTGTAGGTAGATGATTGAATAGCTGACAGGATTGTTCTGTGATGACGAGATGCGAGGTTGCTGATATGAAAAGCACCAAATTTTGAACTGTAGGTGTGGTGAGAAATAGTAATTTTAACGTGGACACTGACTTTATGATGTTTGATTCACCAGCAAGTAATATACGGTCGGGCCACCAAAAAAATCTGTTTAGGTGGCCCGACGGACCACAAAAAAAAGTTAAGCATGACGCTTGCTGAGCGGTGTTGGCCTAACGGTTAAGGTGGCTGGCTTAAGATCTTAGGGGTTTTTTTTTTTTTGGGGGGGGATACAAGATCGAGGCTCATGTAAGAGCTAACTAACATCAATCACAAAAAAAAACCGACACACAAAACATACAATAAAGGGAGTGGGAGACAAGATCGGGAGAGAGAGGGAAGCACACAAGTACAACAGCAGAGAACAGGGACATCGGGAGATCTGTGGGAGGGAGAGGGCTTGGGGGGAGGAGGCAAGGGAAGGCGGGGGGTGGGGGAGAGGAGGAGAGGTATAAAACACATGGACACTGCTAGAACTTCCAGGAAAGAAAGAAGTCGGTATTTCAAAACAAGTGGATCTGGGGTGAATTAACGGGGGTAGAAGAGATCAAGGTTTTGGATGGGGGAGGATACACTACTCACAATAAGTTAGGGATATTGGCAGGTTCTTCGGTGTGGTTGATTTTGTGTATTAATTATGTTGAAAAATGTTGTTGGTCCTAATTCTATGGTTATTAATGTGTGAAAAAACACAGCATTGTTGATTTCAATACCATAAGCCTAACCCCTATAAAAAAAATATAAACTCACTCCCACAATATCCCTAACTTATTGTGAGTAGTGTAAGAGATGGTGGTGAACATGGTGGTTTTAAAGACCTGGAGGGAGGAGTGGGATTCAAGAGAGTGAGGGAGTTTGTTCCAGAGGCGGGAGTAAAGAGGAATGAAAGATTGAAGGTGAGCAGAGGGTCTCGATTTTGGCAATTTCACCAGAAGAGGTTGAATCAAACTCCTGTCATTCTGTTGAATCAACACCAGGCAGGATGACTCAGCCTGAAATCCTTCCGAGGTCGGCAAAATGAGTACCAGCTAGCTGGTAAGGGGGTGTTCGATCAGCGGCACAAGCGCATCCCCAGAAAAATGATGCAGCAAAGCAGCCTGTCAACATTATTCATGCTTGGCAGTCATAGTCTCCTCCATTTGGATGAGTGATGATAAAGTGGTTCTGTGCCAGGCGGACCTGCCAACTTTACATTGAAGAAAACGTTTGTCCCCTACCTTCCCCCACCCTCCTCTCCCCAGAAATCAACAAAATGGAACAACAATCATAAAGTTTATTTCATTTAATAAAAACTATAGCATAGCCTTGTGCTCAAGAACTTGCATGAAATGCTATGAAGCTATAATTTTCTCGCATGACATGTGTAACCACGCAAACAAAAACCAACTAAAGATGTCTGACATCAGGCCCTGACCCCTAAAATTCTAAGAACTCCTCTTTCTCCAAAACCCCTCGCACAACCCCCCAAAAGGAAACATTCCAAGTACCCAAAGAACAACAAGAAGTGCTCGTTGACTACACAAGTCAATATCTATTACCTGGCACTGGAATGTGTATTCACACCCTTTACCTTGTCTCGTTGTAAATGAGGGGTGCTATAACGTTAGTAATTGAAATTGGTTTTCATAATTGTTTCCGAGTCTTGACTGGCAACTGTATGGTGAGTTCAAGCCTCGTTGAAACTAGTTCAGAACTTTCCTGTGCCAGAATCTGGTTTGTTCCTCAGTAGCAAGAAAAGATTAACAAGGAAGCAAGGACACTACCTTAAAGTGCAGTAAAAAATAACACGTGATGCACAGGATTTAGTGTGTGGCAGTACAGAGTAACGACCGTTTATGTGACCAGTTCAGTTGTCAGACCCAAAAAAGCCTCCATCACGAGCAATGGTCTCGCAAGCTCGTTGTTGGTTTGGTTTTGGGCACGACTGAGTGGAGAGACGAGCACGAGCAAGCATGTGGTGAAACACCCCTATTTAGGAGAGGTGCTAACTTGTTCCATACAGCGACACACACACACACACACACACACACACACACACACACACACACACACACACACACACACACACTAAACAGGGACGCACTAGTCGTCATCATCAAATATTCGCGCATAAATATTTAATTTTTTAAATGATGCTTTCATTGTGAACTATCCTGACTTTTGACTTGTTTGTGCGTTTTGACAACCGCACAAACAAGTGACATCTCTTCGCAATCAGAAAGCACGTGTTAAAACATGATGAACAAACTACAGTATTAAAAATAAATAGAGCAACAGGAAAAGTTTACATGCTGTGCATGATTAAAGTTCACCAAAGGAGGGGAAAAACAGTAGCAGGCCAAAGTCCAAAATGGAAGTACTATAGTCGTATGGTGGATGAGGGTAGAACTGGCCAAATAAAGTGGGTTAATCTATTTATTTCTACTTTGCAAGGAGGTCCTTACTTTTCAGGGTGGATATACAGCGATGCATAACACAAACAAACCAAAATATAAACTCATACATGCAATCAGAACGCAAGGCCACAATCACAAAGCTTTTTAAAATTTGAGCAATTACAGTCGGGCTCATCCAAATGTCAAATGGAAGTGTATTATTATAAAACAAACGTGTCTAATTTCCTCTTCTGCAACAGAATCGTGCAACATGGCTTTGTCAGATGCCATGCAGCTGCTTATCTCATCTGTTCTGCAAACTGCTCATTTACACATGTATCACATGCGGCTTGACATTCCAGCCTTTGGTACGGTCACAATAATACTGCTGGCTTTTGTGACGTCACCGTGACGACTCAGCCTCGTGGGTGACATCATCATGACGACTCAGCTTCGTGTTTGGCGTCACCATGACATCCCATAAATGTGCTTATGTCAGCCAGAATGGATGTTTGGTGGATCATCTGAACTCATCTCCCCTATTTTGTCCACAGACAGAATGCCCGCCACATCAAGCGATTTGTCTTCCATTGCTTCAGGGATTTGCCTCTCATCTGATTGATATGGAAGACCCAAATCTTTCTGCTCTGGCTGCAGGCTGCTGCTGGGGCCTGGCCGTGACTCAATGCCATGACCCGGCTCGCTGTCGGGACATGGCCATGGCTCGCTGCCGGGACAAGCCCTCGGCTCTTTGCCGTGATCAGGCTCGTTGTCAGGACCGGGCCATGGCTCGGTGCTGGGATCGGTCTCATTGCCTTGATCAGGCTTGTTACCGGGATTGGGCCGGGGCTCATTGCTGGGATCAGCCTCGTTGTCGGGATTGGATTGCAGGTTGTTGCCGATATCTGGCTGCATTTGTGGAATTCCCTCAATTCCCTGGTCACCTTCCTCCAGGCCCGCACGGTAGTGAATGGACAGCAATGTCAATGCCTTGGGAGAACAATAAATATGTTATTCATATGACTTGAATGTACACCAAGGAAAGATTTAAACTAAATACATTAGTGTTACATTTTGTAGCCCGGCCAAGATTCATACCAAGGTTACTCATATAATAGGAATATCTCATCTAAACCAATACGATTTAATAAAATAAAAAAATAAAAAAATTCCTTCATTGAATGTGATGGAATGAAATAACAATGAAAAAAAAAAAAAGAAGGAAATTCATAATATAAAGTTATTCCTTACCAGCAAACTTACTTTCTAGCAAAATAGTAAGTGAAATGTATATTCAAGATGAGGTGATTACCTGCCCCCTGCAGGTTTAGGGGTTGCACCAACCACTGAAATGTGCTCCACACATCAAAGTTGAATCAATCCATGTGAAACTAGAGTTCACAGAACACCTTGCCCAATGCAGTGTTGAGAAAAATAACATGGGAAGTCTTTTAAACTCTAGCTTTGTGTTTCCGAGCATGGTCCAAGTTTGTTTTGTTTGTGAACCTTGCATAGCAGGCGTGATGGCAACCACAGAGCGCTACGTGCCACCATATTTGTCAGAATGCACAATCTCAAATAGTTATTCTGCCCTCAGGACATGACAGCATGAATGCTGATTCTAGTTTTCCTCAGATACGCAGCCCTCAGGGCATGAATATTTTTTCCAAGTCCTGCTAAATGGAAGGTTTTTGAAAGCGACAAAAGGCGTTACCTCTGTGCCCATTTGACTCACTTGGTTTGTTCCGTTTTTTGTTTATAGCGTCTTGTTCCGTGTTACGTCTTGTTACAAAATAAATCCTTTAAAAGGTAAGAAAACGTGTTTGAGGGATCCGTTTCCATGTGCGTTTGCTGCCGACGTTTTCGGCCCAATTGAACAATCCTTGGGGAACGGTAAAGTTGTATATGATAATTGAGCACATTGCAATAAAAGATCTTTCGGTCCATCTTACGAGACTGAAGGTCTTGGCAATGAGGTTTCTGTCTTACCGGGAGCCTCATATGTGAAAATATAACACATTCTAAGTGCAAATTAATAAAATAAACATGGTCTGAAAACAAAATGAAGACCTAGTCTTGTCGATCTGCATCGGCAGACCAATGGACAAAATCATCAGGACATTGATTCAGGTTTGCTGTCCGCCATGGAAAGAAAGTAGAAGCTGCTCTGATGAAGGGTTGATGCCTGAAACATCAGCTTCTCCCTGCTTCCCATGGTAAATAGCATACTTCAATCAATGTCCAAATGATTTCCTTCATGGTCTGAAAACAATTTTATCCAACTGCTCAGTTGCTTCAGATGTCAGAATTTAGCATGTGCTGCCCTTAAATGGAGTTATTGTTTTCCATTTTATAATCATGCTCAAGTATGATATCACATCACTGAGCAGAAACAAAAAATGGATTTCATGCAGATGCAGCATACAAGGACTCTCTGTCGCTCAATGGTGGCTTGATCTCCCTTGTAAACTGGCATCCACCCCTCCTCCAGCGTCCTCAAACGTATTTTTGACTCGAAGGTCACAAGAAACTCATTTTGCAATAAATGTTCGTTTCCCATTAATCGTACACTTTCCAAAATCCAATCTCACCCCTCCCCTCCAAATCCTCCCCATCACCCCTCCCCTCCAAATCTTCCCCATCACCCCTCCCCTCCAAATCTTCCCCATCACCCATCCCTTTCAAATCTTCCCCCTTGCCCCTCCCCTCCAAATCCTCCCCATCACCCATCCCTTTCAAATCTCCCCCCTTGCCCCTTCCCTCCTAAACTCCCCCCACACCCTTCCCCTTCAAGACTCCCCCTCGCCCCTCCCCTTCAAATCTCCCCACCCTCATTTCTTCTCAATTTCCCCCCTCTCACCCCTCCTCCTCAAAGTGTCCTCCCCGCTTCTTCCCCCTTCCAACTCTCACCTCCATCTCCCCCAACCTTCTGCCTCGCTCTTCCCCCTCCTCAAATAACACCTCACTGTGCCTCACCCAATCACCATCAAACCTTTTGTCCGCCCCATTCTTCCCTTTCTCCAAGCTATTCTGAAATCTCTGACACACCATCAACAGCTCTCCCTACCTCTTCCACATCTTACCCTACACCCCTCACCCCCCCCCCCCCCTGTTCTGTATCCGATGCACCCCCTTCCTCTTCATTAACGGTATGGACCTCAAACATCCGGGGCCTTCGCTCAAACTTGACTGATCTCTCCATACAGGTTGCTTCTGACAAACCAGACGTGATCTGCTTAACAGAAACTTTCTCCTTCATGATGTCTCTGATTCCTTGGTATCTCTCCCAGGTTACTCCCTCCTCCGGTATGACAGACCTGAGCCTCGTCCTGGGGGTGGGGTTGCTATCTTTATAAAAAAACTCTCTTCCTCACTCGCCCTGCACTGCCATCTCTCCACCTCACCCCCAGGAATACCTTTGGCTACGGCTTCCCCTTCGCTCCCACCTTTTGTTCATATGTGTGTTGTACCGTCCACCAAACAGTGATGACTCCATCTACATCTCGCTGTCCGATAATATGGACCAACTTCTATCTACCCATCCCCAACTCTCTCTTCCTCATATGTGATGATTTCAATTGTCACCATGCCAGTTGGCTGGGTGTGGGTACCTCTCTCACCAGCCATGGCTCTTCAGCAAAGGACTTCTGCGACTCACTGGGACTGACACAATCTGTCAATTTCCCGACCCGGATCTCAGTCAACGGAGCATATTCTCTTCTGGACTTGGTTATGACTAACTTCCCTGAAAATGTCTGCTGCTCTTCTTCTGCTCCAATCAGCTCATCTGATAATGTGCTTGTTAAAGTGGACATCTCTCTGACCATTCTCAGAGAGCCTCCTCAACGTCGACGAGTCTGGCATTTCACTCAGGCCAACTGGCACGGTCTTCAAGCAGCCATCAATCATCTGGACTGGTCTCCCATCTCTACCGCCTCTGACATCAACTCATCCTGGGAATTCTTCCAAAGTAAATTGCTCTCTCTCATGCACAGATTTATCCCATCTCGTCTTCAGTTGTCATACCCTTCCTCCCGTCCATGGTACACGGAATCTTGTGGTGAGGCTGTTTCCCAGAAACAACTTGCTTTCGTCTCCTGGAAAGCAAATCCAACGGAAGGAAATCTCATTTCCTTTCACAAAGCCCGAAACAAGTCTGTGTCCACCCTCAGGAGAGCCAGGAAACAATATCTCTCCGTTCTCAAGACCGAACTCTCTTATCTGTCTCCCTCTTCCAAATCCTGGTGGTGTCTGGTCAAATCTGTTTCTGGTGTTTGTTCCCCCTCCATCCCCTCCCTCATCTCAAACGGCTACACAGCTGAATCCGCACGTGAAAAAGCTGAATGCCTCAACTCTGTGTTTGCCTCTAAATCTTGTGTCCCAAACCCATCCCTCTCTGTACCCACCGTACCCAATCGTACCCAGCTGCTCCTGGACTCTGTGTCCTTTCCTCCTGACAAGGTGGAAATGTTTCTGTCAACCCTCGACTCTGATTCCGCAACTGGACCTGACGGCATCAGCCCACGGGTCCTAAAATCCTGTTCTTCCGCTCTTTCACTCCCTCTCTCTGTTCTCTTCACCCTCTCTATTGCTCAAGGTCATCTGCCATCTGCTTGGAAATCAGATACATCACCGCTTTGCACAAAAAAGGTGCAAAAACAGATCCTAGCAACTACAGACCAATCAGCCTTCTCCCAATTATCAGCAAAGTCATGGAATCCATCATTGCTTCAGATATGAAATCTTTCCTCTTCTCCAATGGCTTGATCTCTGATCATCAATTTGGTTTCAGACCTGGTCACTCTACTCTGGACATGCTGCTTCTGCTTTCTCAACAATGGATGGAGGTCCTCAAGGCCAAACAGGAAATTAGAGCTGTCTCCCTTGACATATCACGTGCCTTGGATACGGTCTGGCACACCGCTCTGCTCACCAAACTCTCCTCCTTTGGTATCCATGGAAATCTCCACGCATGGCTGGCGGACTTCCTCTCGAGTCGTAGTCAACGTGTGGCCCTGAATGGGTTTCTCTCATCTCCTCTTCCTGTTCAGGCTGGAGTTCCCCAAGGCAGTGTTCTGGGCCCTGTGCTTTTTCTGGTCTTCATCAATGATCTCTCTGACTCGCTTGAAAATCCTCTCTATCTCTTTGCTGATGACTCTACTCTCTGTCGCTCCATTCTCATCCCGCAGATCGGCAGTCTGCAGCCTCCTCACTCTCTGCAGACTTGGACAAAATCACAGACTGGGCAAACAAGTGGAACATGTCTTTCAATCCTGACAAATCTCACACTCTTACGATGTCTCTCCGAAAAGACCGACTGGACAACCCTCCAATCCACTTTCTGAATAATCCTCTCCAAGAAGTTCTGTCACTCAAGCTTTTGGGTCTCATTATCTGCCATGATCTTTCCTGGGAAAGCCACATTTCAAATCTGGCCTCCAAAGCCAGTCGCCGACTGGGCATCCTCCGTCGTGCGAAGTCCTTCCTAGGCACACCTGAGCTCCTCACCACATACAAGGCTTTCATCCGCAGCTCAATGAAATACTGCTCTCCCCTCTGGGCTGGTGCTCCTGCCTCACACCGAGCTCGTCTTCACGCTGTTGAAACCAAAGCGTTCAGAATCATTGGAATCTCCCGCGATGAAGCTAACTCCAAGGGCCTTTTACTCACTCACTGCAGGCAGGTTGGTGGTCTTTCCGTCTTCTACAGACTCCTCTCTGGCCTTGCCCCCCTCGCTCTCTCTGGGCTCTGTCCCCCAAATATTCCGACAGGTCGCACAAGATCTGCCTACAACCCTCTTATGGTCAAACTACCAAAATCAAGACTCTCTGCTCACCTTCACTCCTTCATTCCTCTTTTCTCCCGCCTCTGGAACAAACTCCGTCACTCCTTTCAATCCCACTCCACCCTCCAGGTCTTTAAAACAGCTGTTCACCACCATCTCTTATCTTCCCCCATCCAAAACCTTGATCTTTTCTACCCCCGCTAATTTCACCCCAAATCCACTTTTTTGAAATACCAACTTCTGTCCTAGAAATCCTTGGTGTCCTTGTGTTTTATACTTTTCCAACCCCCCACACCCTCTCCCCCTTCCCACGCCTCCTCCCCCCAAGCCCTCTTCCTCCCACACATCTCCCTGCTCTCAAATGTTGTGTTTGAGTGCTTCCCCTTCTCTCCCCATCTTGTCTTCCGCTCCCTCTTTTTATATATTTTGTTTGTCTGGTTGATTTGTTTTTGAAATAAATGTTATCTCTTTCACGAGCCTCGATTCAGTATACAAAAAAAAAACAAAAAAAAACCCAGCATCACATCTGTCCTCGACTGGAATATGTGGAACCCAAAGCACATACTATTATTGCCGTCTGTGACGATGAGGCCAAAGTAGAAGGCCTGTTGTTCTGACATCACAGAAAAGCCAGTAAGTACCCTATCTGTCTAAAACTAAATGGTGTTCATAAAATACATACCCTGCGCAGTCAACTTGGTGCAAGCCAGCTTTTCCGTTTTTAAAGTTTTTTTTTCCTTTGATCCAATATGGCTGCCAGACCACGTGAGCGCTGACATCATAAATTTATATTCTCTAATATAATTGTTGCATAGATCACGCTCAAGAAATTTCAAACTGATCAGACTAAGCGTTGTCCCTGTCAAATTATGACATCATAATTAAGGCAGCAATGACGTCATTGTTAACAACACTTACTTCCCATGTGGAGTTCTTTACAATGAGCCACATTTCAATTTTTCCCATGGAGCGATTTTGGAGGTATAGAGGTGCACCGTTTTTCGTTTTTTTCCGAATTTGCGCCTGTACCACGTGACCTATGATGTCACAATTATCATGGAGGAAAACGTATTCTACAGGAGGAGGTGCTCCTATGGTCAAATATTTGTGTTCATCAGACTATCAGACTAACAGTTGCAGAGAATTTTTTTTTTCAACCTGATCAGATCAAGCACTGCACTTGTCGAATTATGATGTCATAATGAAGGCACCAATGACATCATCATTAACATATCTTATTCACAATGGGGAGTGCCTGACAATGAGCTATGTTTCAATTTTGTCCATCGAGCGGTTTTGGAGATATAGAGGTGTAACATTTTTTTCAAGATGTCGTCCATATCACGTGACCTATGACGTCATAATTATGAATATTTTTAAAAATTATACTGGTGGAGGTGCTCCTATGGTAAAATGTAATGTCAATTGTGTAGTGAAATTATACCAAGGTGAACCCAGGGTGTGCTCGCTACAGAAGGGGCGTCTATAAGACCCGGGACAACCGGGGCGCGCGGACACTCCAGCGGAACTCACTGTGACATAGTCCTGTAGTTTGAATGGTATGTACGCCCCTAAATGCTGCGCTGACTGTCCTCTCTGTTGGACCATTGTTATATTGAATCGACCATTGCTGCTCATGAAATACTCTGATTTTAATGCCTGTTGCATGCATGTATTCTTACAGGATGTACTACAGATCTAAATGATATTAAACCTACCCAGAGGTCAAGTCGTGTCTGAGCTTGATTTTCACGACAAATTGGACCAACAGTTGCTGAGAAGATGAATTTTAAAAATGCGGAAATGTCACATACGCAACCAATCGCCTAACCCTGCTTTTCGCTTCGCGAGCGCAGGGTAATAAATTGCCTCTTTCGGCCTTCCAGCAAGCGATGCACTACTATCTCAAGTCATCCCCAGCTCCCACCCACCACAAAACTCAGCCCTACCTATGATCCTTTCTACCACCATTGAAGACAACATAACCAAACCCTCATACTTGCTGATGATGGTGTTTTCTCCCCCTCTTTCTTGTTCATTCGTCCCTCTGCTTGTTGAGTCCAAATGTGGTTCCACTATCCCACTAGCAGTTCGATGCTATTTTGCCATTTTACCCTCAGTCATCTCTCTGCCATGAGCCTAATTTTTTACAGAAAAAAAATCACTGCAATAACAAAAACTTGTAGAAAAAAAAAGAATAACAAAATTCCATGTGAATATTTAAACAACTCAAAACCAATTTTACACTTGGAACCATACCTTGAGGAATGAGTATGATGGACATCAACACAATGTTTAGCCTACCTGAAGGCGCTCAGTTGATTTGCGTAGTGAATGAGTAAGTTGAAAAGACTTTGCACCATCACACTTGATGTCTTGTAGTTCCTTTTCCAGCGCAACCCTCTGCTCCAACTCCAATTCCACCTTGAGCAAAAAGAAAAGGCAAAGCAAAATATTATCTGTCTATAGCCTCAAACAGGTTATTTGTAATGTCATCAAGTGCTGGGGCACTCACTGGTGTTTAAATTAAAGGAGGTCTCTTTCATTAATTGCTTCAAATACATAATAAAACCAGGGAGGGAGGGGGGGGGGGTGTCGGAGGGAGGCTCGGAGGGGCAGGTAGTACACTAGTACACTTAAATAAAAACATTACGGTCGTGAAAATCTGCAATTAAGGAACACGTTTGGTCACAAGATCGATGGCGTACTTTAAAGCATCTCCCAAACACTGTTATGGTTGCCTGCCTTCTCAACATCTTTATAAAAGGCAACGTCTTTATACTTATTGGCCAGTAATAGCCGAGTCATCTACTTATCTACCTTTTCAGACGCACTCGTTGAAATTTCAGCTTTGTTCTGGCATATTTACCGTTGTACATTGCTGATTTCCTAACAATATACAGTATTCCACCATGATGGTTCGGATACTCACGCCTTGCTCCAGTTTCCTCAAAATTTCACATTTGGTGATAAAAGTGACGTAGGTCATCAGAATTCCTGTGTACAGCTTTCTTCGCTTCCTTCACCATGTTTATTCAGGTAGGTAAAGCCTAATAAACAAACTAGAAATGCAGTCCTAGATCTCTGGCAAAAAGGATGACTGCAGAATACCATGTACTGATCCTTTCATGAGTGTATTCTTTAACACACATGACAAGATTATTCTACCCTCATGTGTTCTTTCACACACATGGCCAGATTATACTACCCTAATGTATTCTCTCACACTTGGCCAATGGGTTTCTCTTTTCCCAGACACTACAGAGACATGACAGAAGTAAATAGACACCTTAAATGTATTCATTTCATCTGTATAATGCAGTTTTACTCAGTGGTTTGTACTACTATTCCACTATTTCTTTGCTGCAACGAGTTCCTGGGTCTTGTACGACAATTAACTATGCCTCAAACCCAGGGAGCACACAAACTCTCCGATTTTCAAAGAAGACGAACTGTTGGCAAATCGGAAGGTGGAGTCAGCCAGCGTCAGATAGCTCAGAACTTTGGTAATCCGCTTTCTACGGTCAATCGAGTGATTGTGCAATTCACCCGTGAAGGCAAGGAATCTACATCTTGCCGTTCTGGTCGACCTGGGCCTTCAGAAAGGTGTCTTCGAGCTGTCAAGAGGTCCATTGAGAAAACTCCCCGTTGCAAGGCAGCAGATGTTGCAGAGGAAGTCGAAGTTACCTCAAGAACTGCCGTGCGGTACTTTCATCAACTGGGCTACTATGGAAGAGCAGCTAGGGGGAAAAGCTCTTCTTGGACGAGCCAACATTCAAAGGAGAAAGAAGTGGGCTGACAAGATGGCGAACAGACTCTTGGAGGTTTGGCAAACTGCCATTTTTTTCAGACGAGTCCAAATTTGCTCAATTTTCTGACAGTGGACGCGTATGGGCCATATTGGATCGAGCTGTGCGGAAAAAGTCCAATAAACCAACATCATAGGCAGAATTGCTATACCTTTTGCGTGAAGCCTGGACAGAAATCCCACAAGAGAAAATTTTGGAACTTGTTGGTTCTATGCCTGAAAGAGTAAAAGCATTGAAATCTGCAAATGGCAAATCTACAAAATACTAGTGTATGTATTAAAATGGATCAAATGTACTTCAAATGTTCAAAAAGTAAATTTCTTTAAAAACCATGGTGTCGATTTACTTCTGTCATGTCTGTGTAAATGGCTTACTGTGAATTCCAGATATTTGAAGTTTGGCTAAGCGAGGTTTATCTTTGGAATCATGAGAATGTGGATAAATCCCTAAGTTTGTCAAAGTTGATGTTCATACGAGTATACTCATGTTTTTGTTCACATATGTTCGACGAGCAAAAGCTCATGTTTGGTCACACAAAGTTTGCCGGGCATTGCTCAATCTTCATCCAAACCTCTAGAAAAGCAGTTTTTTCATTATGGATTTCAGCCATGAGATTCTTAAACATGTTGATGAAGGGATAAATGTAAAAAAAATTCATGTCCATGCCAATACAAATAGACGATATGGCCAACAGCCATTAATTACTTATAATCTAACCCTTGTAATAATTAGAATTTAAACTTGGTAATGGAAGCTCGGGTTTAATACCACCAACATATTGGCAGTGGCTGCACAAAAGACTTTACTGGTTAGTTTCCCTCAGCCAACATCTCCCAAAGTTGTGTTTTAATGCAAATCTAGTGATTACAGAATTAGCCACCTCTTGTTGCAACTTTTCAAGCATAACTTCGAGCCGTTCCTGTCGGTCTTCTGGAGGAAGGCCCCGGAAGATCTCCCTTCCAATATCCTTCACAGCGAGGTAGACACTGTCCTCCAAACTAACGGGCACTGCCACCTAAGACACAGAAACACCATTTTTAATACAAATATAGGCTTACGGAGAGTGAGGTCACAGAAGGTTAAAAGACAACATACTGACAGTGGGAGGGTGGGGACACAGTTGGACAAAACAAGTGAAGGAAAGGACAAACAGGAAAAGAACAGAGAGAGAGCGAGAGGAGGTGAGGAAACACTGGAACCTGCAAGTAATAGGGTTGGGTTATGTAGGGTTAATTGAGGTAGAAAAAAATGTGGATGGACATGTTGGCTGACATAAGATGATGGTGCAATGTCAGCTTGAAGCCCTGGAAGGCAAAGTGCAATTGAAAAGCTTCAGCAAGGAAGTTCCACATGCTAGAAGAGGAAAAAATGTGGACATAGACAACATAAGCCTGGATTTTGAAAGTTTAACTCAGAGGAGGTTAATGGAAGGGTGTGTGCATCTGAGAAGAGCTATGGAGGACTTGAGGACCGAGGAGCTATATTGGAGGAGGGGTGGAAAAAAAATAAAAAAAAATAAAGAGACCACCGACTTGTCTGCAATGTGAAACATATTAATTCCACAATGTCATTTTTAAAATGAGCTTATTTTCCATAGGCCAAAGGAAGATTAACTCACCAGCTCAGATTTTCTGCTGGGACTTGAGGCATCCACACTGGTCTCGTTGTCACTACTATCATTGTCTGACACTGCAGTGGGTCCAGAACTTTCAGTCCTTGTGGCACCATCGTCAGTCTGCTTCAACCGGCTTGAGCCAGGACGCAGTGTTTTGGGAACGGTGAGTGAGAGACGTGAACGAGTACTGGGTATGAACTGACGTGCTATTGCAACGGACTGCCTCAAATGAGACATGCGCACACCTGCATCCCTGGCCGCGTGCCTCTGTGCACCTGGCACACAATGTCCACTCTCACCCAGGCAGCGTTCCTGGCACTTTTTGTGGCACACATAGGCACAGTTGGTACACTGTGAAGCTGCCTTGGTCCACACTTTCTTCTTGCAGTAGTCACAGTACGTTAGGTTCTGGAACTGTGCATCACAAAAGACATGCCGGGAACCTGTTGAAGCAACAGCTGGTGTAGCTATGCTTCCCGTTTGCTCGGTTGCGGCAGTGTGTTTTCCAGCAGGTAAATACTCAGCTTCCATATGAAGGTCAGAACCAGTAGAAATTCCTTCCTCCTCTTCCTCTTTCCAGTAAGCAAAATGGAGTGTCACATCTCCATGATAAAAAGGCTCAGAGCTTAGGTTCTGTGACAAGGCTGTGGCCCGTAATGATGTACGGCTTGCTGAGGCTTGAAGTTCAGGTGCATTGAGGGAGAATGTCTCACGGTGTTCAAAAGATGCTGTTGCCATGCACTCAAAAGCAATCTCCATGAGACTCACACTGGTATGGCCTAAACAATGCAAATAGCCAGGTTTTAATGGGTTTCTACACCAGACGGCAACAGTGAGCCATCGTTGCTTGCTATCAACTTCAAAGGTTTGCGCTGTACCTGCAGGCCATGTTGCTCGAGAGTCAGAATACACAGTTTCTTTTGTCTCCCAAATTTCTTCACGATTTTCTCCTGGTTCCTTGAACCCCATTTTCCCCATAAAAAAATCTCCATCAGCCTCCACGCTTTCAGCGGGCCGACTGCTCGGTTTTTCAATAGAACGATCACCGTCTGATACATCCACAAGGCTTTGCATACTCCCAAATCCAAGAGTTGCACCACGAAGCTGTGGTCGTGGAGGGATCGGGGGAGGTCGCCCACCTTGGGAAGCTGGAATGGGTCTAGTAGCCATTGGCATTGTGTCCGGAGCAGACGACAAGAGCTTTCCAGATTTAAGAGTATTCACAGGGGTTTCACTAGGTTTCGCTTGGACACGTTGCAGTGAGGTAGCTTGCAATCGGCGACCTAAGATTGGTGAGATGTTCTCCAATGGCTTAGAAGCCAGAGCCGTCATGGAACGGTTCCTGCTGGGACTTCCAATTGGAGGAGCGACAACTGGATTCGTGAGGTCCTGTGGTGGAGCTTGAAAGCAACTTGCCTCATCATGAATACCTCCATGTGAGGTTCCATCTCCTTCACTTAAACTATCAACATCCTCAGGTTCAGAGTCGCCATCACGTCCATCATAGCGTTCCAATGGGTCCAAGAAGACTGCATCTGCAGTAACAGAGCACCATTCCTTCTTCTGCTTTGCAGAAACAATCGATTACGAGATAAAACAAATATAAACTGAAAAGAGAGCAGGTGCAGATGGCATTCAAAACAAAGCATTTCTCACCCTGAAAAGGATCTTCATCAGGCACTGGCTGTATTGATGTCGGTCCATAGTCAACAGAAATAGAGCCAGGAGTGAAGGATGAGCCAGATATCAAGCTAGAGGGTTGCTGTAGTGACCCAAAAGCTCTTTCGAGGCTTATAGTAACTCGATCCCCAGCATTTTTCAACAATTTCATAGCCTGGGTGGCAGTCATGACTTTTGTTCCTGAATAACACAACGCAAATAATTGAAGTCAGTTTTTTTGGATGCTCTTTCATGCTAACATGCTGTGGCATGAGCATCTGTGAATTTCTAGTTTTCATTAATTTACCTGTAACAACACCAGACGCCTATTTTTCTATACCAACTCACCCTCCTTACTCAACACTTCCCAAGCTCATAGTGTTTCTTGCCCCTATAAAAATGTTCCCAACATGGCTTACAATTATCTGATTTATAACAGAGTGAACAAAAAATAACAACAAAAAAAATTCAACACCAAGAATCTAAAAACACCCGTCTGCCCACACCCCATGCTTTGATTGTACCTGCAATGGCAACCAAACGATCGCCCTTTTGAATATCAGCAGCAGCTGCTGCTGAGTTTGCCGTTACAGTCTCCACGACGACGTGGCCAGTTTCTGCATCGGATGGCTGGAACTGTCGGAAGGTCATGCCAATTGCAATGGATGTACCTTTCACCAATTCAACCTGAAGACATTGTCATGGCCACCCATTGTGCCAAAGTGGTTAATAAAGAGAGGTCAGTGGGGGTGGAACAAGAATAAAACTACTAAATAATTCAACATGCACAAACGATAAAACAATTGAATGTTTTTTTCTTTTTCCATTGACCATTGTCACAAATTCTTTACTACGTTACTTGTGTCTGTTAGGTGGTGTATTGGTACAGTGTGATGGCAATCCTTGAAAGCCCTATTTGATATGGGATGAATTGTTCTTTATATATGACTAATATTTGTGGAGATGAGATGTTTAGGCTAACATAACAGTTGAGTCAAATATAAAAAGGTAACAAGTTATGAAATTATTGTTAGCCTTTAACCTGTGTAGAAATATCTCAAGGGTTTGAGAAATTTCTAGTTACTTCCGGATGTAGAATCCTCTGACAAGTACAATGGTTTGTAGAGGGAAAAACTTTGGTGAATGTTCTCTCTCCAATAATATAAAAAAATAGAAGCAGAGTAGAAGCTGTAAAAGCACAACTTTATATTGTCGTGGTGACAAGGAGGAGGGAAAGAAATTGGATTTCTATTAAAATAACAAATCTGAAGAGGGAAGGGGATAGTGGACACAACAACAACAACATGCATTTTAAGGCCATTTTCCCTGCTAGAGCGGGGGTTAGCCCTGCGGTCACCATGACAATCTTCTCCATTTTGCCCTATTTTCTGCATCTCCCCTTGTTAACCCCCTTGCCCGCATTTCTTCTTCCACCATCTTTAGCCAAGTCTTTCTCGGTCTTCCCCGTCCTCTATTTCCTTCTACATTAATTTCCATCACTCTTCTCAACCAGTCACTTTCATCCTTCCTCAACACATGACCAAACCATCTCAACCTGTTCCTCTTCACAGCATCAATCACAGGCAATATTCCCATCATCTTTCGCAATTCATCATTTGTCTTCCTCTCTCTCAACGATACTCCGCACATCCATCGAACCATTCGCATTTCCCCCTTTTCCAGCCTTCGTTGCTGCTCTGCGTTCATTACCCATGTCACGCTCCCATAAATCATAACACTTCTCACACATGCAGCATACACCTTTCCCTTCAGCTTTAGCGACACTCTCCTCCTCATCAGCACGCCACTCAGTTCCCGAAACTTCTTCCATGCACATCTCACTCGAGCAACCGTTGCCGAGTCTGATCCACCTTCTCCATTCAGCATGTCTCCGAGGTAGCAAAATGTTTTCACACCTTCCAGCTTCACGCCATCTCCAAGATCCAACTCAACATTTCCTCCATCTGCAGCTCCCTCTGTGCACACCTTACATTTGAATGTAGCTGCCACACTGGTAAATGACCCTCTCAGACCACTACATTTTTGATGAACCCACTCAGCGCACATTGTGCATTGAATGGAGTTCACTCCGACACCCTTCCTGCACACAGCACACGGCCACTTCCCAGTTCTTTCCACCTCACCACATGCTTTACCACTTGCCATCACCTTCGTCTTTCCGATATTCACCTTCAGACCTTTTGTCTCCATACATTCCTTCCACTTGTTCATCTTTTCCTTCAGTCCATCCATACTTTCCGCAATCAACACCAGATCATCTGCATACAACAACTCCCACGGTAAACCCTCCTTTACGTTCTGAGCCAGCACCTCCATCACAGCTACAAATAGTAGTGGACTTAGTACCGACCCCTGATGCACTCCCACCTTCACCTCAAACTCACCACTGTTCCCGTCCTTCGTCCTTACAGCTGTGCGCGCTCTTTTGTACATTGCCTTCACTACTCTGATCAACCATTCCTCCACTCCTAACTTCCTCAATGCCCATGTCAATACTTTGCGTGGAACCCTATCGAATGCTTTCTCCAGATCAACAAACCCCAAAAACAACTTCTTCCTCTTCTCCATGTACTTCTCCTGCAACTGCCTCACAATGAAAAGCGCATCTGTCGTTCCTCTTCCTGGCATAAATCCAAACTGCATTTCGTCGATCTTCACTTTCTTCCTTATCCTCCTCTCCAACACCCTTTCCAATACCTTCATTCCATGCTCCAATAACTTTATCGCTCGGTACGAGCCACACTCCAGAGGGTCACCTTTCCCCTTGTATAGAGGGACGAGGGTACTCAGTTCCCAATCCACTGGAATGCGGCCTTCTTTCACCACCAGATTACAGATCTCTGTCATTCTCTTCACACCCCAACTTCCTGCTGCCTTCAACATATCTCCCACAACTCCCGTCGGCCCTCCCGCTTTTCCACTCTTCATTGCTTTTATTGCTTCCTCAACTTCCTTCTCAGTTATCTTCTCTGCCGGTCCTAAAACTGGGTTACTCTCTATGTTGCCATCCCATTCATTCTCTGTATTCAACAGCATTTCCATATATCTTTTCCATCTTCCTTTAATTCCATCTGGGTCGACAACGATTTGTCCCACTTCATCCTTCAAGCAACTCACCCCCATCACATCACACCTCTCTTTCGCTATGTGCTTTGCAATCCTGAATACTGCTTTCTGACCCTCTTCCGAATCCAAGCGTTCTCCGAACATTTTCCTACATGCCTCCTGCGCCTTTGCTACCTCTTTCTTTGCAGCCTTCCTGGCTGCCTTATAACTTTCATGCTCTGCTGTTTCTGCTCCCGTACCCTTCGCCTTCTGCCACTCCTTGAACTTCTTCCTCTTCTCGTCAATCCTCTTTCCAACTTCATCATCCCACCACCATGGGAAGGGGATAGGGGATAGTGGAGGGGAATGAAAATCCACCAACAGGCAAAAGCCTGGTAAATAGGGCAGGAATGGATAGAGTCGCTTTCAATTAATCATCTGTGGATTCCATGCACAAACTCCAATTGCTGAAGTATCATGCATTTTGTTAATCTTTACTCGTGCAATGGGTTAAACAAAATGTTCATGAACAGAAGATAGCAGTCTTTTATTATTCTTCAAGAATAACTTTAAAGGAGCACCAGAATCTAATTTTGCAATTATTATTATGTAATTAATTCATATATTTCATGGCCTCTAAAGGTGGTTCCAAATGAATTCATATATTTCACATTTCCCAATAAATAAGACCAGACTTTGAGCAAGCCTCACGGAGGAGCTAAATATGATAAGGGTGGGAGGTCAACAAACCAACAGCCTGGATTGGGTAAGTGGGTGGGGGCGAGAGAAAAAGGCCAACATAGGACATGTAGAAGAAGAAAGGTCAAGGGTAGGCAAAGAAGGCAGGGAGATTTCATGTGTGATGAGACACCACGCAATCACACATTTTTGCATCGTGTGTCAACACATCGTGAAAACAAACAGCATGGAAAGCTGGATGGAACCGACCTCTGTCATTTACTTTGGTTTCCTTTTACATCTTCATCGCATATTGGATGATCACGTAGTCAGGCGGAATGCATCTGGGCGATCGAGTGGCGTCTTACTAGTCACTATACGATATATACACTATACAGTCACGTGAAAAAGTAAGTACAACCCATGTAAAGTTTCGACTTTTTCAACATATTTCAACATACAGCTATTTGATCTTCATCTATCTATAATTCCACTAATCTCTGTGTGTGTGTATGTTTGTTTGTGACCGCTGTTTCTCGACAACCACGGGTCCGATATACTTTAAACTTGCCAGGTATATTGCTGGGGACCCGAGGATGTGCCTTTTCAAGGTTTCATATTAATCGGACAAGTAGTTACCGAGCTATGGCGATTTAGCCGTTCGCCGTTCGCTTTGGCGTTGCGAATGGACCACACCATTTCATGTAAATAGAGGGGGGGGTTCTGTGGTCGTTGCGAATGGACCAAACCATTTCATGTAAATAGAGGGGGGGGGATTGTCACTGTACTCGCAAGCCGTTCGCCGTTCGCTTTGGCGTTGCGAATGGACCAAACCATTTCATGTAAATAGAGGGGGGGGGATATAATTTTAGATATATATATAGTACGGGCATATATATAGTACGGGCATGCCCTAGTTTCAACAATATTGACAGATAAAGGTGATATAATATAACAAATATCATTAAACATTTACATTTTGTAGTCCATTGTATAATTTAAATAAACATAAATGCAAATTTCGCATGTGGAAAAAGTAAGTACACCCTTGGCTCGAATAGGTGGTATTGCCCCCTTTGGCAGAAACAACCTCAAGTAGACGATTCTTATAACTGTCTACAAGTCTCTGACATCGACTGGGAGAAATTTTTGCCCACTCCTCCATGCAGAATTCTTTCAGCTGTGCGATGTTTGAGGGGTTTCTAGCATGCACAGCTCGTTTCAAATCCCCCCACAACATCTCGATGTGATTTAGATCCGGGCTTTGACTTGGCCATTCCAGAACCCTCCATGTCTTTCTTTTTAGCCATTCATTGGTGGATTCACTGGTGTGTTTAGGGTCATTGTCATGTTGCAAGGTCCACCTTCAGTTGAGCTTCAACTTTCCGACAGATGGCCTCACATTATCCTCAAGCACCCTCTGGTACCATGAAGAATTCATAGTGGATTCTATGATGGTGAGCTACCCAGGCCCTGATGCAGCAAAGCTGCCCCAAGCCATGATATTTTCACCACCATGCTTTACAGTTGGTATCAGGTTCTTGTGGTCAAATGCTGTCTTTGGTTTTCGCCAAACATGTCTTCTGGTACTGTGGCCAAATAGCTCTACCTTTGACTCATCTGTCCAGAGCACATTGTTCCAGAAGTGCTGGTCTTTGCCTCGGTGTTCATTGGCAAACTTTAGTCTTGTCCTGATGTTCTTTCTGGACAGCAAAGGTTTCCTCCTGGCACACCTCCCATGTAGATCAAATTTGTGCAGCCTCTTTATAATCGTAGACTCGTGCACTTTGACATCAACAGTGGCACGAGCTACCTGTAGGTCCCGTGATGACATTCTGGGGTTCTTAGAGACTTCTTTCAGCATCTTGCGGTCTGCTCTCAGGCTGAACTTGCTGGGGCGGCCTGGCCTGAACAAGTAGGCAGTTGTTTGGAATCTTCTCCACTTGTAGATGATCTTCCGGACAGTCGAATGATTGATTTCAATTTGTTTGGAGATCTTTTTAAATCCCTTCCCAGACTCGTAGGCATCTACAACCTTCTTTCTGGAGGCCACAGAGAGCTCTTTTGATCTAGGCATGGTGACGCCACACACTTCAACAACAAAGAGCAAACCAAACGAAATGTCTGAGGTATAAATAAGACAGGTTCGTCCAAGATCCTGTCTAACGATGTTCTAATCATTTGCACCTGAGCTGGTGCACCTGATTCTAATTTTAGGTATTTGAAGAAGTAATAAATGTAGGGGTGTACTTACTTTTTCCACATGCGAAATTTGCATTTATGTGTATTTAAATTATATAATGGACGAAAAAATGTAAATGCTTCATGATATTTGTTATATTATATCACCTTTATCTCTCAATATTGTTGAAATGAAGATCAAATAGCTGTATGTTGAAATATCCTGAAAAAGTCAAAACTTTACACGGGGTGTACTTACTTTTTCACGTGACTGTATATCAGTCCTCTGATGTCCCCCACCTTCCCACCCCCACATTATGCCATCGGTGACTCCATTCCCACAAAAGGAAACAAAAGTGTATTCCATCCTGTTCACTCGAAAAGCCATTCAAAAATATTTGTTGCATAAAAGTCTTTCAAATGCAAAACTTTATAAAGATTCTAACTTATTGTTCAATTCAATTCCAGCTTTGGCTGCAAGTGACATCATCAACCGTAAACAATATTCAAAGTAACTTTTCTTATCAGCCATTAACCAGATTTATTTTGAAAACCTTTGGAACTCCGTTTGAATCTTTTAAAATTGAAAAAATGCTAGAGAAAAAGCAGATAATCAATAAGCAGGATTATTCGACCTCGTACAATACAGCATGAGCCACATGGTTGGCTGTGCGCCTCTGAAGCCTAGAGAATGCCCGATTATACAACACACAACATGCATTTTAAGGCCATTTTCCCTGCTAGAGCGGGGGTTAGCCTTGCGGTCCCCATGACAATCTTCTCCATTTTGCCCTATTTTCTGCATCTCTCCTTGTTAACCCCCTTGCCCGCATTTCTTCTTCCACCATCTTTAGCCAAGTCTTTCTCGGTCTTCCCCGTCCTCTACTTCCTTCTACATTAACTTCCATCACTCTTCTCAACCAGTCACTTTCATCCTTCCTCAATACATGACCAAACCATCTCAACCTGTTCCTCTTCACAGCATCAATCACAGGCAATATTCCCATCATCTTTCGCAATTCATCATTTGTCTTCCTCTCTCTCAACGATACTCCGCACATCCATCGAACCATTCGCATTTCCACCCTTTCCAGCCTTCGTTGCTGCTCGACGTTCATTACCCATGTCTCGCTCCCATAAATCATAACACTTCTCACACATGCAGCATACACCTTTCCCTTCAGCTTCAGCGACACTCTCCTCCTCATCAGCACGCCACTCAGTTCCCGAAACTTCTTCCATGCACATCTCACTCGAGCAACCGTTGCCGAGTCTGATCCACCTTCTCCATTCAGCATGTCTCCGAGGTAGCAAAATGTTTTCACACCTTCCAGCTTCACGCCGCCTCCAAGATCCAACTCAACATTTCCTCCATCTGCAGCTCCCTCTGCGCACACCTTACATTTGAATGTAGCTGCCACACTGGTAAATGACCCTCTCAGACCACTACATTTTTGATGAACCCACTCAGCACACATTGTACATTGAATGGAGTTCACTCCGACACCCTTCCTGCACACAGCACACGGCCACTTCCCAGTTCTTTCCACCTCACCACATGCTTTACCACTTGCCATCACCTTTGTCTTTCCGATATTCACCTTCAGACCTTTTGTCTCCATACATTCCTTCCACTTGTTCATCTTTTCCTTCAGTCCATCCATACTTTCCGCAATCAACACCAGATCATCTGCATACAACAACTCCCACGGTAAACCCTCCTTTACGTTCTGAGCCAGCACCTCCATCACAGCTACAAATAGTAGTGGACTTAGTACCGACCCCTGATGCACTCCCACCTTCACCTCAAACTCACCACTGTTCCCGTCCTTCGTCCTTACAGCTGTGCGTGCTCTTTTGTACATTGCCATCACTACTCTGATCAACCATTCCTCCACTCCTAACTTCCTCAATGCCCATGTCAATACTTTGCGTGGAACCCTGTCGAATGCTTTCTCCAGATCAACAAACCCAAAAAACAACTTCTTCCTCTTATCCATGTACTTCTCCTGCAACTGCCTCACAATGAAAAGCGCATCTGTCGTTCCTCTTCCTGGCATAAATCCAAACTGCATTTCGTCGATCTTCACTTTCTTCCTTATCCTCCTTTCCAACACCCTTTCCAATACCTTCATTCCATGCTCCAATAACTTTATCGCTCGGTACGAGCCACACTCCAGAGGGTCACCTTTCCCCTTGTATAGAGGGACGAGGGTACTCAGTTCCCAATCCACTGGAATGCGGCCTTCTTTCACCACCAGATTACAGATCTCTGTCATTCTCTTCACACCCCAACTTCCTGCTGCCTTCAACATATCTCCCACAACTCCCGTCGGCCCTCCCGCTTTTCCACTCTTCATTGCTTTTATCGCTTCCTCAACTTCCTTCTCAGTTATCTTCTCTGCCGGTCCTAAAACTGGGTTACTCTCTATGTTGCCATCCCATTCATTCTCTGTATTCAACAGCATTTCCATATATCTTTTCCATCTTCCTTTAATTCCATCTGGGTCGACAACGATTTGTCCCACTTCATCCTTCAAGCAACTCACCCCCATCACATCACACCTCTCTTTCGCTATGTGCTTTGCAATCCTGAATACTGCTTTCTGACCCTCTTCCGAATCCAAGCGTTCTCCGAACATTTTCCTACATGCCTCCTGCGCCTTTGCTACCTCTTTCTTTGCAGCCTTCCTGGCTGCCTTATAACTTTCATGCTCTGCTGTTTCTGCTCCCGTACCCTTCGCCTTCTGCCACTCTTTGAACTTCTTCCTCTTCTCGTCAATCCTCTTTCCAACTTCAACATCCCACCACCATGTTTCCGAGTGCCTCGGTGGTCCTTTTGTCCATCCACATACCTCACCAACGGCTCCCAACAGACTAGCTTTCATTGACATCCAACCACTTTCAAGCTCAACCACATCATCCTCTACCCTACTCAGCCTCTCTTTTAAAGCCTCCCTCACTGTCACCTCTTTCAACCTCCACACCTTCATTCTCGGTTGGTACTTCACCCGCCGAGCTCTCCTCGCACCTTTCACCCTTATGTCGCAGACAACCAAGTGGTGCTGTGAAACAGCCTCCTCCCCCGGGATCACCTTTGTGTCCCGGAGGTGCCCCCTATCTCGCCTACACACCATCAGGTAGTCAACGGTTGTCGTCGACCCACCTGACGTGTATGTAACAAGCTTATTGTCCTCTTTCTGGAACTGAGTATTACAAATCAACAAATCAGCTCCATCAGCAAACTCCAAAATCCTTTCACCTTCTCCATTTCTCACACCATATCCGTAACCCCCATGAACTCCCTCAAAACCGTCCATACTCCTTCCCACATGTCCATTTAGGTCTCCTCCCACCACAACAACTTCCTCATCTTTCACGTTTTCCATCAGCTTCTCTATCGCACACCAGAACTTGTCCTTCTCTTCATCGCTTCGACCAACCTGCAGAGCATATCCCGAGATGACGTTCACCAAGAGCTTTCCAATCATCATTTTCACCATCATCAACCTATCACTCACTCTAGTCACACTCACCACACTGTCTACAAACTCCTCAGAAAACAGGACACCAACACCATTCACGCCCTCCGGGCACCCTTGCCACACAAACTTGTATTTCTGTCCCTGCCTACCCTTCACCATTCTCACACCACTTCCCTTCCATCTCGTCTCTTGCACACAACATATGTCCACTCTTCTTCTGACCAATACTTCCACCACTTCTCCTGATCTCCCTGTCATTGTCCCTACATTCCATGTCCCAAACCTCAGAAACCGATCTCCACTTCGGGCTGCACCCTGCCCATATGTACTTGTGATTGTCATGGTTCTCTTTTTGAGGCAATGTTTTTATGGCCGGATGCCCTTCCTGACGCCAACCCTCTTAGTCGTCTCTTACGACACGCAGGGATACGGTGTACCTATTCTGACCAGGGTACACACTAGGAAACGTTTAAAACATGTAAATTCTGGGGGGTGGGGGGGGGGGGGGCGTCAGCATCACGGCTGCGGTTTAAATATATTCCAACAATATCCAAACAGAACCATGAAAAAAAAAAAAAAAATCAAAAAAAAAATCCGGGGAAAAGTCTCCAAGCAAGAACGTGGATTTGAGAAGGAAGGAGCAGAGGCGGAAGAAAACGAGATACAGGGGGCGGGG
Source organism: Myxine glutinosa (assembly GCF_964187855.1). Taxonomy (NCBI): domain Eukaryota; kingdom Metazoa; phylum Chordata; class Myxini; order Myxiniformes; family Myxinidae; genus Myxine; species Myxine glutinosa. The sequence goes on along the minus strand of NC_136262.1, from coordinate 205,921,583 downwards.
CACAAGTCGAGACGAGGAGGAGAGCGAACAAGCACGTGTCCGGGAGGAGAGAAAGAATCAATATATAATTCTTTGTCTCGGGAGGTGAGGTGAGGGGGAGAAAACAAAATAAAAGAAACAAGCAATACAGCGAAGGAAATAACCCAAACCGACAAAACACCGAAGGGGGGAGGGAAGCCCCAAGTTACCAGGCCGCGCACGAGGTACGACTCAGAAAACGATTAACTACACACAGGTTTGCACGAATTACTAACCAACACCAACTAGAAACACACAATAACACGTACACAGCAAAATAACCAGTGGAAATTTGACAAAGACAAGAATGGGAAAACACTCAAACTTCGATGCCGTGGAGAGCTCGAAGTACGCCTCACTCGCCCCCTCACTCTTTCTATCTTGCTCCAGTTATCTTTCATTTTTTCATTAGCTGTGTGTGTATGTGTGTGTGTGTATGTGTGTGTGTGTGTATCTTTCATTTTTTCATTAGCTGTGTGAGCAAGGAACTCTAGGTATTCATTGGAAACCAACAGCACACCACTTCGGCATAATGGCACCTCGAGACCATGAGTGCTTCGAATTGCCTTCCACCAATCCACTTTGACCACAGGCAATGTCGAAGGATGGGTACCATTCCAGGAGCCTTGCATCATCCAAGCGCCAGCATTGAACGTGTAGCACAAATGCCTCAAATTTAAGGGTGACGTCTCTGCTGACAGACTCCAGGGCTTTTTCCAAATCCTTTGCCAAGACAAGGCTGTGAGAAACAAACAACCAGGTGCAACCTTGTTTCTGCACTCCAGCTGCACTTTCCGCTTCAATCAAAAGTATGCGTCCCGAACAGGAGCTTGTGCAGAAAAAATTCGAGTTGCCATTGAGTTCCTGCAACACCGACACAAGGCCGACATCCACAGCCCCCTTGCGGCTCAGGTCTGCCTTCCGCAAACACTGCTCTTTCCATTCTTCAAACTGAGTGTACTCGCCAGTGAAGGAAACGATTAAAACAGTTTCATAATGCCATTCACTAATAAGTTCAAGGTGTAACTGTAAAGTAATCGCTATAAATATAATCTATTTACTGTCCTCTGGCTTTACCTCAGATTACAAAGACGTTTAGTTTTACAAACTCAGAATGCCCGATTATGTTGAAAGTAAAAGGTCTATTTCGCCTGCGAAGCAATGTTACACCAAATGAGCCTGTAAACGGCCCCAACATTACACCATGATGTTTCATGGGTAGTTTGGCATATGCAAATTACATTGAGCACCACCAAAGGGCCAATCAACACGATCCTGGGAGTTACGATCATCCAAACAAATTCTAGGCCTTCAGCAACCAAGAGGCTTTTCACAGCAGAAGAGCAGTTTGGTGGCGACATATACGAAATAAAACAGCATACGATGTCCTCCTCAATCTAAATTCACTTAACTGTTGTGTATTTCCGAAATGTGGCAATTTGATGCATTTTAAATTCGCATTTCACTTTGCGGATACAAAGCAATGACATCATTTAAACCAGCCTGATTAAAAACAGGGCTGGATTAAAATGATTGTGTGAAATCATAACGAAGAGAATAATTACAGCAATTTGTGGCACAGTCAAAGCGCTTCTGTACTGATGGAGGAAATAGAGGAAACAAATGCCTATTACGGCACCATTTCACTGTTCAGCTATGCAAAGAGCCAGCAAATTACTACATGTGATGCAAGTTTGTTTTTTTTTGGCCAATTTAAGAATGTTCCATTGAAAATACAATTGTCTAAAACGTTTTTGCAGCAATTTTTTTTTTCCTTTTTGAAGAGAAGAGCTTAAACGAACAGAATGTGATTTACTGCAAATACATATACAAGGACCCCGATAAAGGCCCACTGTTGACAAAAGAAATCTCAAAACCGAATGTGAGAATAAAAGGTGGGAATATATTTTACGATAACTTTAATTGATAATTGACATGCAGGTTGACAACACGCATAAAGTCTACGGTTAGGTGCAAGACCCCGTGAAAACTCGCACGAAATAAGCCGGTGTGATTCAAAACTTTGACAGGCCGTAAACTGCTTGCATTTTGGACCAATTGAAATATTTCAACAAAAGCACTATGGTTTACAATCGCGTCTCGACAGCGCGTGTTGATGCGATGCAGAATGGTTTCTTAGTGCATGTCATTCCAAGGGTTATCAAGTGCAGCGCAATAATGGAATCCGGTCGGATTTGTACGCTTGACAGTGTCAGCACCATAATCACGGGACATCACAACATGCTGATGCTCACTTGGCATGTTGAACAGCAGGAAAGCTAAAAAAGATGGTACAGACAGGTGCAAGACTATCATAATTACAGAGCACTTGGGTGGTTGTGAACGAAAACAGGACCAATGTGGGTATTTAACAGTAATGGGTGCAAAATAATTGTTTGCTTGGATTACAGGAAGAGAACCAGCATGGTGTAGCAGAAATACACAAACTGCATTTGTTTTCTTTGAAGACAATGTAAGAAGGACAATCATTATCAAATTGTATTTGAGCCAAAAACAGCAAGTAGCAATACGTGACTTTCAAAATGACAAACGAATGCTAAACGAGGCTTCTTGAGCATGTGCTGTGTGTGCTTACCTCGACTTGGATATGCTCAATGGACACCTTCACCTGCCGTTGCTAGCACGAAATGTGCAATTCAAAATTTTATTTTAAACATAATTTTCAGAATTTAGATGAAAGAGTGGCAATTCCAAAATGGTTAACCTTAATTGGTCTGTTCATAATTTATATATATATATATATATATATATATATATATATATATATATATATAAATAAATAAATAAATGAATGATCGTTTTAAGGCCATTTTTCCCCGCTAGAGTGGCGGTTACCAACTCACGGCAAACAGGCACCAGGGAGACCTGCGAAAACATATATCGATCAGCTTACAAATGATACTGGGTGTCTGGTTAACGAACTACCGAATGCCATGAGTGACAGAGATGAATGGAAGAAACGTGTCATGGAATGCCGAGCAAGCTCGACGCAGTAAAGGTGGGTTTTCACGGGACTCGCGAAGGATGCGAATGTCGAAAAAATGGCAAAGTCCAACATTCGTATGTTAGGCTCCAAAAGTTCGCCAAACATGCGCGGGGGTTCGGAAGCGTCGTCAATTGTTCACAGGAGTCGTTTTTTGTTCGGCGGGTATTTCAAAAAAGTTTGAAATTTATAGCGAACGTTTCCAGCATCCCGGGTCGTGATTTGCTCTCAAAAATGTCTAAAAAGCTTCGTCATATGCGCACGACCTACTCACGACGTGCGTGATGTTCGCAAAATCTTCGTTAAACCCCAAACAGATTCCGACTGTTTGGATAATGTCTCGCGCATGTCTCGCGAAAGCAGCGAAGTTCGTCCGATCATTTCTCGACCTATTCACGAACTGTTCGCGTCCGTCTTCGTGCGAAGTTCTCATGAACGTTTGGCGCACGTGTCTGGTGGCAAATCCGCATTACTGACCTATGGGCAAGAACTGCTGGCAATACATTTCAAGGCATTTATATACTGCCCAAGTGTCGGTCGGATCGCCGGTCGCAAGATAATCGCGCGACATATGTACAAATTTCGCATGAATGTCGCACGACGTTCATTATTCGCGAAATATGCGCAAAACGTTCGCATGTGTCGCGAAATGTCCGCACGAATGTTGCCCGAGATTCGTCCAACATTCGTGTTGTTCGCATTTTAGTCGCGTGTTCTTCGTGTATGTGGACTGGCCATAGTTCGGCAATGCTACACACGACATTCGCCCATACGTTGTGAGAACTACGCACAAACTGCGCAAGAATGGTTTACGGCTCCATTGTCGCGACACATTCGGAGAAAAACTTCTCCGAATGTTGGACTTTGCCATTTTTTCGACATTCGCATCCTTCGTGAGTCCCGTGAAAACCCACCTTAAGTAAGTAAGTAATTAAGAGTGGGGGTTGCCCTTGCAGGCCGCATGACCTCATGGGGCCCTGTTTGAGGCAATGTTTTTATGGCCGGATGCCCTTCCTGACGCCAACCCTTGGTCGCCTCTTACGATGCGCAAGGATACGGTGTACCTATTCTAAATCGGGGTACACACCGGATCATTCATCCCAGCAAGCTGGTACTCAATTTGCCGACCTCGGAAGGATGACAGGCTGAGTCAACCCCCCTGGTGTTAATTCAGCGATCGACCGGGATTCGAACTCAGGATCCGAGGATCCCAAGCCAGCGACCTAACCGCCAAGCCAACACCAGCAAGTGTGTATATATATATATACACACAGACTTGGCATTTAATATGGAATATTTTTTTTGTGGGGGTGAACTTACTTTTCAAGATGACTAAGAACAAAAAGTTAATTGGAATTAGGTTGAAATTATTCTAGATTTTGTTAATGTGACCTTTAAAAGAAACAAAAACCACATTTGACATTTCGAAGCAAATAAATTGATCCTTCAAAGTGATGTAAACTGAAATCGAACTCAATTCACTGACAGTACTGTGTTAAACTTCTGTGCGTTTTCCAGATGTATCTCTTTATTTTGCACATTAGCCAAATTTTTTTTTTAACAAAAACAAAAGTTAAATTACGACTGGGATTATGGACAGTAAAATTACAGTTCAGTACTTCGTGTAACCCCCACGAGCATTCAGGAGAGCACGTACACGTCGAGGCATGCTGTTCACGAGATTTGCCAAGGTTTGGACAGGAATCGCTTGCCATGCAGTTACAATAGTCTGCTGCAATTCACGCACAGAGGCAGGCTGCTGGTCCAAGTTGTCGATTTGACGCGTTAATTCTGCCCACAAGTTCTCTATCGGATTCATATCCGGGGACATGGCAGGACACTCCATATGCTCTACACCACGGTCAGCAAGAAAGTGTTGGATCATACGAGCACGATGAGGCTGTGCATTGTCATCTTGGAAGACAAAGTTTCCTTGAAAGGCTGCACGAACAAATGGAAGCAATGTTTCTTCCAGAATGGCACTGTGCTTGAAATGGTTCAGGTTTCCATTCAGAACAACCAGGTCAGTTTTGCCCCCTGCATGAAAAGCAGCCTAAACGGTCACCCCACCACCTCCAGCTTGGACTCTTGGCACTATACAATCTTTGTTGTAGGCTTCATGCACTTGTCTGCGCACTCGGACATGGCCATCTTGACGATAGACCAGAAATCTAGACTCGTCACTGAAGATCACGTGATTCCAGTGTCCTGGCTGCCATTGACGGTGCTCTCTGGCCCACTGCAATCGGCGCTGGCGGTGTTGTCTGGTCAGGCGTGGCTTTCTCAGGGGACGACTGGCATGATAGCCTGCTTGAACCAGTCGTTGGTTGACTAGCCTCCTGGATACAGGCACATTTGTCAGTTGCTGCCACTCAGCCCTAAGCCGCTTAGCTGACTTGATACGGCCATTGCGGACTAACCGGTGCAGCTGGAGATCATCCCTCCTCGTGGTTTGCGGGGACGTCCTGGCCTCCGTATTGGAGTAGGGACACCCCTCTGAGCATTTCGTTTCAGTACCTTTGACACCTGACCTTGAGTGATGCCATACTGCGAAGCAATAGCACGCTGTTTCATGCCGTAATTTCGTAAAGCCACCACTCCATGACAAACAGCATTGTCGAGTTGACGGACCATCTCCAGAGGAAGCGGCAATAACTTTTGGAGACGTGCAGCAGTTGTTTTCCACTAATACAGAACGCAACAACCCTTGTATACCCGACTGTGAAGCCAGTCATCAAATGCACCTGTCCGTACATTTTGCCACGCCACCTGTGATATAATCCTGTTGTTGACTTCTTGCTGCGACAATCAGTGACATGATTCTTTTAACAAATAAATCACCAAAGTGTAAAAGAAACTCACCAGATTGATATACTGAGTGAAGAAATTAAACCCAAATCAAGAAAAAAAAATTATTCCATATTAAATGCCAAGTCTGTGTGTGTATATATATATATATATATATATATATATATATATATATATATATATATATATATATATATATTGTCGCGATCCCGGCTGTGAAATGGTTCCCAGCACGGAATACGGACGTTAATGTCCGGGCTTCAAGTAGTCCACGGAGTGGACAGAGAGAACTCAATAAACACAATTGTGTTTTAATCGGCCTTCTAGGGGTAAGGCACGATGCTTTATTGGCTCGATCACAAAAACCATAAATGGTAACAGAATGGAATACACTGCACAAAGCCTGCAGGAACTGTCGGCCCCAGAAGCTCCAAACAGTACGCAGGCAAGATCACTCGCGGTTCCAATCGACGATCTCCGGGACTCGGAGGGTAACAGAGTGGAATACACCGCACAAGGCCTGCAGGAACGGTCGGCCAGCAGCTCCAACACGACGCAGGCAATATCTGACTCACGGTTCCAATCCACGAGATCCGGGAATCACTCGTTCTCTTCCGGAGTTACTCACTCGTAAAATACAGAACGGTAAACGATCAGCCCAACGCGGCTGTCATGAAGATTAAGGGAAATCCCTTTATCTATTTCCCACTCGGAGCCTTCGAGTCCCGTCCGTTGCATAAGATGGCGACCGCGCTCTCTGGACTCTCCACCAATCACGTGCCGAATCGCCTCCCGATCGCGTGAGGCTCCAAGGAGGCCACGTCACGCGGTGGGCGGGGCACCAAATCTGGGTGAGAACAGGTGGTTTCACCGGTGGTTTCTCACAATATATATATATATATATATATATATATATATATATATATATATATATATATATATATATATATATATATATATATATATATATATATGTATAATAATAATAATAATAATGCATTTATTTTATATAGCGCTTTTCAGGAAGCCCAAAGACGCTTTGACAGAGTGCAAAACATAATGCATAGCAAAACATAAAAACAATTGCAAAAAAAGAAGAATCAATAGGGAAATATTCAAAGCACAAAGGAGGGAGAAGGAGAGGAGATAGTCAGGGGTTAGATGCTGTGGGTTAAATGTTGAATGCAGTGTTGAACAGGTGGGTCTTGAGTGATGTTTTGAATGTGGTGAGTGAGGAGGAGTCTCTGATGGTGT